>NC_084571.2:27847500-27922500 GCF_033978685.3 Nerophis lumbriciformis | reverse complement strand
GACAGGAACGGAAATGCCAAAAGCGTTCATACTTGTCCGGATGCAACGCCGAAAGCACAAAGATGAGCACCACGACATCCAGGGTTCCGTCCAGGATGGGGTACGAGGCGCTGGCGTCGCTCAAGTCGTGAACAAAGGCGAAACATCGAGCGGGGTCGTACTCTTGGTTAGCCTGAAGGGGGGAAGGCAAAGTTTTATGTTAAAGGGGAACATTATCACCAGACCTATGTAAGCATCAATATATACATTGATGTTGCAGAAAAAAGACCATATATCTTTTTAACCGATTTCCGAACTCTAAATGGGTGAATTTTGGCGAATTAAACGCCTTTCTAATATTCTCTCTCGGAGTGATGACGTCACAACATGGCGTCACATCGGGAAGCAATCCGCCATTTTCTCAAACACCGAGTCAAATCAGCTCTGTTATTTTCCGTTTTTTCGACTGTTTTCCGTACCTTGAAGACATCATGCCTCGTCGGTGTGTTGTCGGAGGGTGTAACAACACGAACAGGGACGGATTCAAGTTGCACCAGTGGCCCAAAGATGCGAAAGTGGCAAGAAATTGGACGTTTGTTCCGCACACTTTACCGACGAAAGCTATGCTACGACAGAGATGGCAAGAATGTGTGGATACCCTGCGATACTCAAAGCAGATGCATTTCCAACGATAAAGTCAAAGAAATCTGCCGCCAGACCCCAATTGAATCTGCCGGAGTGTGTGAGCAATTCAGGGACAAAGGACCTCGGTAGCACGGCAAGCAATGGCGGCAGTTTGTTCCCGCAGACGAGCGAGCTAAACCCCCTATCGACCCTAACTTCCCTGGCCAGCTGACATCAACTCCAAAACTGGACAGATCAGCTTTCAGGAAAAGAGCGCGGATGAGGGTATGTCTACAGAATATATTAATTGATGAAAATTGGGCTGTCTGCACTCTCAAAGTGCATGTTGTTGCCAAATGTATTTCATATGCTGTAAACCTAGTTCATAGTTGTTAGTTTGCTTTAATGCCAAACAAACACATACCAATCGTTGGTTAGAAGGCGATCGCCGAAGTCGTCCTCGCTTTCTCCCGTGTCGCTGGCTGTCGTGTCGTTTGTCGGTTTCGCTTGCATACGGTTCAAACCGATATGGCTCAATAGCTTCAGTTTCTTCTTCAATTTCGTTTTCGCTACCTGCCTCCACACTACAACCATCCGTTTCAATACATTCGTAATCTGTTGAATCGCTTAAGCCGCTGAAATCCGAGTCTGAATCCGAGCTAATGTCGCTATAGCTTGCTGTTCTTTCCGCCATGTTTGTTTGTGTTGGTTTCACTATGTGATGTCACAGGAAAATGGACGGGTGTTTATAATGATGGTTAAAATCAGGCACTTTGAAGCTTTTTTTAGGGATATTGCGTGATGGGTAAAATTTTGAAAAAAACTTCGAAAAATATAATAAGCCACTGGGAACTGATTTTTAATGGTTTTAACCATTCTGAAATTGTGATAATGTTCCCCTTTAACGACTTACTTTCAGTCTCAAGCTAAAGTCCATTGCCGTGTTTTTCCAATTCTTCATGTCATTTGTAGAATTAACCATGACAATGAGGTATTGTTGACTTTTTTGTTTTAACCGATCATGGTGTCAAGTTTGTGTGCGTGCTTAAAAAAACGGAAAACATATTTGAAAAAAATATAAAACAATGCCTTTTTATTTATTCTTAATTGTGTGGCATGCAAGTTAAACAGACTAGTAGTTGAAATATGTAATTATAATAAATAAAATAAGAGCTGAGCAATAAATTCAAAAATAAGAAATAAACCACAACAAATTGTCATAATTATTGCAGTAAAACTTGCAGCAATAAAGAATGTGCAAAAAAAAAAAAAAAAACACTGCCTTGCTTGTGTTGTACAAGTCCGAGGTTCGTGAATGCTCCTTGCTGGCTGTGATCGTGATTGGTTTTGTACTTTCTTGTACTTCTGCTGGCGTGTTAAGGTCAGCAATAAAGTTACAAAAAGAAAGGCCCAGGGAGAGCACTGATCTCTGCCAGGCCATATCTCCCGATAGTGAAAAAGTCCTAAATGATTCCGTTCCCCCAACACGTAATCACTTTTTTCCAAGCTTAGGCAATATGGCCTAAAAATAAAATCTCAGATGTTTTCACTAAAAATTAGACGTACAATTTTTTAGGATCCCCCGTCCCCCAGCTTTTCCAAGAAACCAATGAATACAAATAGCAGAGATAAATAATAACAAGTTTCACTATTTGATGAAAAACTAGTAGGATGAAATGGCACTGCATCCTGCTTTTAGCAAACATAACATTTTTATAAAGTGGGTTCTTTTTAGAACAAATATCTTATACAAAGTCTAAAACGAAACAGATTAAATTGAGATATTGTAGCTAATTCTGTCACATTTACTGTTATGCTTTTGCACAAACTTTGATCAATATGCATTGTTCTGATCAAATAAAGTTATTCAACATAGACCTTCCTATGGGAGGCAAAATTTCTGTTTTGAATAAAATACTTGTGTAAATAAAAATGTCTATAGTTTTATCGGGTGAATACCGTTTGAGCACGTGCAGAGCGACCGCTTTAGTGATGTTTTTTTTGCTGTTTCTTTTTCATCGTACATGGTACCTTGCGTAAATGATCCCACCACAGTAAGCTGCTTTTTAACGGGAGTTTGTTTGTTGTTATGTTCTTGTTTGAGTTGCATTTCCCCCACTAGCTGGTTTCAGACAATGGAATAAGGAGTTTCTGCTCTGCCGCTCCCAGTCTGTGGAACGCTCTCCCTGACCACCTGAGGGCACCACAGACTGTGGATGCTTTTAAAAAAGGCTTAAAAACCCTTCTTTTTAAAAAAAATACTTCTTTTTTTTTTTAGATATATGCATACTAGTTCTAGCTATTTGGCTGTTCAAGTTTTTTTTTTTTTTTTTTTTAATTAACTTTTTATTTTATTTTTTTTAATACACTGTAGCACTTTGAGGTTGTTTACTCAATGTAAAGTATTTTTACAAATAAAATCTGTTATTATTATTATTATTAAATTTGTTGTGTGCAGTCATTCGTCCAATACAAAACTACAGAAAACACTTTTCTTTTCTTTGGAACAAAAGTGCCGCGCTCATTTGCGTTAGCATTAGCCATGTTGTGCAATGCGGGAAGGCGTAAGCTATGGAAGCTCCCGGGGGCAAAAAGTATGCCAGACAAAGAGGACAAAAAACAAATTGTTTATTTTTTAAATCGTCTGCTACAAAAAAAATAAAAATATTTTGATTTAATCGATATGGCCCAGGCCTAAATGTTACCTATTCATATTTCCTGAAGGTTTCATCGAAATTCACCCAAATCTTTTTGAGTTATCTACAACAAAATTAAAGGAACAAAGTGAAACCTCTTGTCTGTCTCCACTGTATTTGTCTCTATGGGTGGAGGCAGGGAAGCGAGCATACACACACAGAAATTGAAGCCCGTAATGTAAACGTAAGTCAAATTTAAGACTTTTTAATACTTTAAGACCATAATGAATATAATTTAAGACCATTTCACATCCATATGGACAAAAAAGTACAAAGACAAAGTAAAATCAGAGGTCCAGAATGAATTGTAAGTAGAGATGCCTATAAATGCTTTAAAATGTAATATCGGAAATTATCGGTATCGGTTTCAAAAAGTAAAATTAATTACTTTTTAAAACGCCGCTGTACGGAGCGGTACATATCCAGTAAAACACATACGTAGGGCATACTTGCCAACAGTGTTGGGTTAGTTACTGAAAACCAGTAACTAGTTACAGTTACTAGTTACTTTATTTCAAAAGTAACTCAGTTACTAACTCAGTTACTTACACCAAAAAGTAATGCGTTACTGTGAAAAGTAACTATTTAGTTACTTATTTTTTTCTCCTTTTTTTAAGGCTCCCATTAATGCCCTTTTAGCCTTCGTTTCAGTACTGTTATTGCACTGGAGAATAATACAATGTGTTGATCAACTTGACATGCATTTGCATCACTGAACTCTGCTAAGCAATGTGGTCTACATACAACACACAAAGACAAAGATATGTTTCAAAGGACCAATTTATTTCAGGCCACAACAAATTGAAACTATTTGAAATAGCTGCAACATAACATACATAAGTAACAAACCGCATAATAACAACATAGCTGTAAAGCTGGCTTCACCCAAGGAAGGCACACATGACATACACAAAGCCTAATCAGGCATTTTTTCTCTCTCAAGGAATTGTGAAATAAAATCATGTATTCAGGAGATCAACACTGTAGTGAAGCCCAGAAGACTCTACACATTTCCCCAGTTTTAGTTTAGAGAAAATGAAAGATTGGCCTGGCCCACTAGCATCCCTCTTTATGTTTGTGAACTTTATAGTCTATACATTTAGAGTGATGTGATAATCAAACACTCTAGAAGTCTAGAATGAAATAGTATATAAGAGAATTGACAGTGTGTACCTTCAATGATGAGCAGAGGCAGAGTTTGGAGTGTTTTCTTTAGCTCGCTTTCCATGTTTATGTACTCACTGTCCAGGTACTTGGAACATGTTTTCTGTGCCATTTGTTGTTTGACGCCGGTATCATGCTATTTAGCTGCCAGAAAACGGGTGACTCCACTGTAGAAATAGCCTGCATGTCTTCTAGCACATACGCTGCAATGGCTCTATCAATGTTGTCCTGGCTAGCATTGCCTCCGTTAATATCCTTAGGTGGAGGTGAAGTGGCATCGGAGTCTGTGTCTCTCTTTACTAGCTTCGTCAAAGCATGTTGCTTATGTGGCGTGGCGAAGTTGGGAGAGTGGCCGTGCCAGCAATCTGAGGGTTACTGGTTCAATCCCCACCTTCTACCATCCTAGTCACGTCCGTTGTGTCCTTGAGCAAGACACTTCAACCTTGCTCCTGATGGGTCCTGGTTAGTGCCTTGCATGGCAGCTCCCGCCATCAGTGTGTGAATGTGTGTGTGAATGGGTGAATGTGGAAATAGTGTCAAAGCGCTTTGAGTTCCTGAAAAAGGTAGAAAAGCTATACAAGTATAACCCATTTACCATTTATGTAGCTGTTTCAGCAGATTTGAATTGCTGTTTTGGGCAGTATTCCCGGGTGCGGTCACTGTTGCTACTCACTGCTCCCCTCACCTCCCAGGGGGTGATCAAGGGTGATGGGTCAAATGCAGAGAATAATTTCACCAAACCTAGTGTGTGTGTGACAATCATTGTCACTTTAACTTTAAGTAGATGGGATCTTTGATCCAAGACACAACTTACATTTAACTAAAATGTTATTTTCTTTGTGCTCGACAAAAGAAAAGTAGTGACAATGTATCCATGTTAAGAACCTCGACTTCTGGCTTCGCCATGATGTCTTTTTAGTTGTTATGAGAGTAGCGTGTGTGTGTGTGTGTGTGTGTGTGTGTGTGGCCCTTTAAGAAATGACAGCATGTGAGGTGAGTGACGTCAGTGAGTGAGTGGGCGAGAGAGGTGAGGGAGCGCAACAGAGTGAATGCGTGCAGGTGCTCTAGCTTGGTGGATGGCTACGTGCAAGACACCAATAAAGTCACAAAATTGCAACAAACCGCCGGCCTCGTCATTCACCCTCGAGTCCGGAGCTGTAAAGACCCACTGCCGGGTAAAGTGAAGGGTGTTAGCCCCGAAGTACATAGGCCCTGGAGGAACGTCTCCCCTGCGCTCCGCTCCTCGGTCGAGGAAAGCACGCCTTTTCTTTTCCTTGTGAGACAGAAGGACGACACTTCTTCTGTTTCTAGCCGATACTACATTAAAAAATAACGTAAAATAACGCAGTAACGCATCATGTAGTAACGGTAACTGAGTTACTGGATATAAAAAAATAACGCGTTAGATTACTAGTTACCGCCGAAACTAACGGCGTTACAGTAACGCGTTACTTAGTAACGCGTTAGTCCCAACACTGCTTGCCAACCCTCCCAATTTTCCCGGGAGACTCCCAAATTTCAGTGCTCCTCCCGAAATCTCCCGGGGCAACCATTCCCCCCAATTTCTCCCGATTTCCACCGGGACAACAATATTGGGGGCGTGCATTAAAGGCACCGCCTTTAGCGTCCTCTACAACCTGTCGTCACGTCCGCTTTTCCTCCATACAAACAGTGTGCCGGCTCAGTCACATAATATATGCGGCTTTTACACACACGTAAGTGAATGCAAGGCATACATGATCAACAGCTATACAGGTCACACTGAGGGTGGCCGTATAAACAACTTTAACACTGTTACAAATATGCGCCACACTGTGAACCCACACCTAACAAGAATGACAAACACATTTCGGGAGAACATCCGCACCATAACACAACATAAACACAACAGAACAAATACCCAGAACCCCTTGCAGCACTAACTCTTCCGGGACGCTACAATATACCAGCAGCCAGCAGCACTTTATGTTATTGTTTGTGCTATGGCACCATCTTTTGGACGAGTTTGCCCACTTCAGGTGCTGCGGGGCGAACATCTACAGTATTTCTTTCTGTTTAAGGCTTTGAACCTGAAGTACAAGTGCCGCTCCTTCTTTTAGTCGTCCATAGCGTTTTAACTTGTATGGATTCTTAATTCATCACTCCAAGCAAAGTTTGTAAGTTTTACGATATAACTAAAACAATTCACTCTTATTAAACCGTCCCATGTGTAATGTCCGTAGGAGTGGTTTTATGCATATTTGTACGTGCTATCGTAATGTAATCAAGCTAGCGTCGTTAGCATTAGCTAATATGCTAACACGTTTACGAGTGTCTGTGTTAGTATTAACTTATAATGGCATCCTATTTGTATTGTTTCCGTTTCACAAATTCCTCAGTAAATTCACCAAAACATCCACGTGGAGTTATTGAGTCTGTTTAGTTGATTGGAAAGCTAGCTTCCGCAGCTGGTGGGTCCATGACGATGACGTCGGTTTTGTTTTACTGCCATGTTAGATACCATTTTGAAGTAATTAAGGTACGTAAATTAACATTAACAAATTTTACAACATATACAGTACAGGCCAAAAGTTTGGACACACCTTCTCATTCAATGCGTTGTCTTTATTTTCATGACTATTTACATTGTAGATTGTCACTGAAGGCATCAAAACTATGAATGAACACATTAGTTAAGTTATTAAGTAATTAAGTACATTAGTTATGTACTTAACAAAAAAGGTGAAATAACTGAAAACAGGTTTTGTATTCTAGTTTCTTCAAAATAGCCACCATTTGCGCTGATTACTGCTTTGCACACTCTTGGCATTCTCTCGATGAGCTTCAAGCACACCTGTGACGTGAAAACCATTTCAGGTGACTACCACTTGAAGCTCATCGAGAGAATGCAGAGAGTGTGCGAAAAAGTAATCAGTGCAAAGGGTGGCTATTTTGAAGAAACTAGAATATAAAACATGTTTTCAGTTATTTCACCTTTTTTTTATTAAGTACATAACTTCACATGTGTTCATTCATAGTTTAGATGCCTTCAGTGACAATCTACAATGTAAATGGTCATGAAAATAAAGAAAATGCATTGAATGAGAAGGTGTGTCCAAACTAGAGATTGCCGATAATGGCTTTTTTGCCGATATCCGATATTCCGATATTGTTCAACTCTTAATTACCGATTCCGATATCAACCGATACCGATATATACAGTCGTGGAATTAACACATTATTATGCCTAATTTTGTTGTGATGCCCCGCTGGATGCATTAAACAATGGAACAAGCTTTTCCAAAATAAATCAACTCAATTTATGGAAAAAAAAATACCAACATGGCACTGCCATATTTATTATTGAAGTCACAAAGTGAATAATTTTTTTTAACATGCCTCAAAACAGCAGCTTGGAATTTGGGACATGCTCTCCCTGAGAGAGCATGAAGAGGTTGAGGTGGGCGGGGTTGGAGGGGCGGGGTTGAGGTGGGGGGGGGGGGGGTGCAGGGGGTAGCAGGGGATGTATATTGTAGTGTCCCGGAAGAGTTAGTGCTGCAAGGGGTTCTGGGTATTTGTTCTGTTATGTTTATGTTGTGTTACGGTGCGGATGTTCTCCCGAAATGTGTTTGTCATTCTTGTTTGGTGTGGGTTCACAGTGTGGCGCATATTTGTAACAGTGTTAAAGTTGTTTAAACGGCCACCCTCAGTGTGACCTGTATGGCTGTTGACCAAGTATGCATTGCATTCACTTGTGTGTGTGAAAAGCCATAGATATTATGTGACTGGGCCGGCACGCAAAGGCAGTGCCTTTAAGGTTTATTGGCGCTTTGTACTTCTCCCTATGTCCATGCACCGCTCCGTACAGCGTCGTTTTAAAAAGTCATAAATTCTACTTTTTGAAACCGATACCGATAATTTCCGATAGTACATTTTAAAGCATTTATCGGCCGATATTACCGGCAGTCGGATATTATTGGACATCTCTAGTCCAAACGTTTGGCCTGTAGTGTATATCTGCGGCTTATACATGGAAACAATGTTTTCTTCTTCTAAAATGTAGTAAGTGTGGCTTACATACCAATGCGTACTATAATCCAGAAAACAAGGTACTAAAATACACAATAAGTTGGCAACGCTGAACCCTCCTGCTATTCCCTCTTATTCTCTGGCAAACCAGGTGCATATGAGGCGTGTTAAGAAGCGGACTTACAAAGCCATCTGCTGTGAGTTGTAATGACAAAATACATTTACAGAAAGTTCCATTATAATGTGTTTTTAATGACCTACTGAAACCCACTACTACCGACCACGCAGTCTGATAGTTTATATATCAATGATGAAATCCTAACATTGCAACACATGCCAATACGGCCGGGTTAGTTTACTAAAGTACAATTTTAAATTTCGCGCAAAATATCCTACTGAAAACGTCTCGGTATGATGACGCCTGCGCGTGACGTCACAGATTGTAGAGGACATTTTGGGACAGCATGGTGGCCAGCTATTAAGTCGTCTGTTTTCATAGCAAAATTCCACAGTATTCTGGACATCTGTGTTGGTGAATCTTTTGCAATTTGTTCAATGAACAATGGAGACAGCAAAGAAGAAAGCTGTAGGTGGAAAGTGGTGTATTGCGGCAGGTGTTGTGCGGGATAACGCACCCCCGCCGTAGAATGCACCCCCTGACTGTTGTGCCGGATAACACAGCCGGTGTTTCATTGTTTACATTCCCGAAAGATGACAGTCAAGCTTTACCATTGGCCTGTGGAGAACTGGGACAACAGAGACTCTTACCAGGAGGACTTTGAGTTGGATACGCAGACACGGTACCGTGAGTACGCATGCAGCTGCGGCTTCCAAACATTTGATCGCTTGCCCGTACGTGCGTGCCGCTATGTGCATGTCACGTACGTAACTTTGGGGACTTTGGGGAAATATATGTGCTGTGGGATTGAGTGTGTTGTGCAGGTGTTTGAGTTGTATTGGCGGGTTATATGGACGGGAGGGGGGAGGTTTTTGTTATGCGGGATTAATTTGTGGCATATTAAATATAAGCCTGGTTGTGTTGTGGCTAATAGAGTATATATATGTCTTGTGTTTATTTACTGTTTTAGTCATTCCCAGCTGAATATCAGGTCCCACCCGCCTCTCACAGCATCTTCCCTATCTGAATCGCTCCCACTGCCCTCTAGTCCTTCACTCTCACTTTCCTCATCCACGAATCTTTCATCCTCGCTCAAATTAATGGTGAAATCGTCGCTTTCTCGGTCCGAATCGCTCTCACTGCTGGTGACCATGATTGTAAGCAATGTGCGGATGTGAGGAGCTCCACAACCTGTGACGTCACGTGCATATCGTCTGCTACTTCCGGTACAGGCAAGGCTTTTTTATCAGCGACCAAAAGTTGCGAACTTTATCGTCAATGTTCTCTACTAAATCCTTTCAGCAAAAATATGGCAATATCGCGAAATGATCAAGTATGACACATAGAATGGACCTGCTATCCCTGTTTAAATAAGAAAATCGCATTTCAATAGGCCTTTAAGCGAAGTAGCACCATATAAACCAGCACAAATAAATAAATGTATAGGAAATACTGTATTGGCATGCTTCTTACCTTAACAAGCTCCACGGCGGTGCTGGAGAAATCACAGCAGTACACAAAAAGTCCTGGATCACTGCACACACACACAAATAGGAAGAATGTTCTCATTAAATAATGATTAACATATTAATATATTTGCTTTAACTTACTTGTTCGTCTTCAAGATGGGAAACACTGTGTTGCCTACACCACAGCCGACCTGTCCGAAGAGCTCCTATTAGCACCACAACATTAGCGACGTGCCATAGCGTAAATAACATAAAGACACCTCAAGAATGCGATATGTGGCAGAAGAACCTGGGAGCCCGCGGTTTGCGTCACTTTGCCCGACATCTAAACTGCTCTGAGGACAGGAAACCGTGCACGGGACCTCAGGACGGGTTAGTTGGCTGGGGCACTCGCCGCGCGCTGGAGCCAACTCCGGGAACTCCGTAGATAGCCAGTGGCGGTCTTTGAAGAAGCGGTTTTCGTGGATGGTGTAGAAGTCGTTCCAGTACTCGTTGGCCCGGTTGTCGTAGTCCTCTGGAAGACAGGGTTGCGTGTCGCCATGGTTACAGACAGACTCCAGAACAGTTGTTTAACTTGCGTTTTATGTTTATGGCTGTGGTAAGCTTAGTGCTACCTACCTAGAAGTGTGTCTGATATTTTATCTCCCTGTGTCAGTTATAACCAATACATTTTTATACTTTTCATTTTCAAAACCAATTCAATACATAGATTGTTTTTTAACATGTAGGGTTTCTCTCAAGTTTGGTCCCCAGGACCTGGAAGGGTTTCAGTCTCAGGCATAAAAATGTTAAAAATAATTAAAAAAAATTCCATTCAAAGCTTATACCTCTAGATTAATTTTAGGTCTACCAGTCAATATAAAGCTTGTTTTTAATGTTTTATGCCCATTTTGTTAAAACCCTGTTTTTTATGGCAAAAACAAAACATGCAATGTGCAATATTTCCCCCCCAAAACATTTCGAGGTGGAATATTCGATGTGAAGTAATTGGAGCCTTAAATAGGTCAATAATTTATATCATTATTCATCTTAATTAATTATTTTTTGAACAGCGAGATTTAAAAAACCCTATAAAAAAAGCTCCACAAAAGTTATTGGGGAACCAAACTGATCCAAAATATCAATCAATCAATCAATCAATCAATGTTTATTTATATAGCCCTAAATCACAAGTGTCTCAAAGGGCTGCACAAGCCACAACGACATCCTCGGTACAAAGCCCACATAAGGGCAAGGAAAAACTCACCCCAGTGGGACGTCGATGTGAATGACTATGAGAAACCTTGGAGAGGACCGCATATGTGGGTAACCCCCCCCCTCTAGGGGAGACCGAAAGCAATGGATGTCGAGTGGGTCTGACATGATATTGTGAGAGTCCAGTCCATAGTGGATCCAACATAATAGTAAGAGTCCAGTCCATAGTGGGGCCAGCAGGACACCATCCCGAGCGGAGACGGGTCAGCAGCGCAGAGATGTTCCCAGCCGATGCACAGGCGAGCGGTCCACCCCGGGTCCCGACTCTGGACAGCCAGCACTTCATCCATGGCCAAAATATAAATGTTAAAAATCGTCTTTTTCTTTTTGTTTTTTGATTGATTGAGACTTTTACTAGTAGATTGCACAGTACAGTACATACAATTGACCACTAAATGGTAACACCCGAATAAGTTTTTCAACTTGTTTAAGTCGAGGTCCACGTCCACATCAATTCATGGTACTTTATTGCTTAAGTCTTTATTGAGATCAACTAGTGCACATCTATTTATTGATTATACGTTTTTATTATTTTCTCTTTTATGTCCTTTCTGTCAAAGAAAGTTATGTTTTTTATGGCAAACACACAAAATATGCAATATTTTCCCCAAAAATATAATTGCAAAATTGAATTTTTGATGTGAAGTAATTAGAGCTTTGAATAGGTCAATGATTTATAACATTATTGATTTTAATTCATTCTTTTTTGAGAAGTGAGATTAGAAAACACTTTCAAAAAAGTTCCACTAAAATTATTGGGGATCCAAAATATCCGTTCATTTTCTACCGCTTGTCCCTTTCGGGGTCGAAATGTTAAAAATATACTTTTTTTGGTTTTACGTTTAAGTCTTTATTTAGAACCATTGGCGTTGTTAGGCCTATTTTAGGGGGGCTCAAGCCCCCTTAAAATATTCTTAAGCCCCCCTAAATAATTTGGTGTTATATATATATATATATATATATATATATATATATATATATATATATATATATAAAAAAAAAATATATATATATATATATATATATATATATAAAAAAAAAAATATATATATATATATATATATATATACTGTATATATAATTTTTTTTTTTTTTTTTAACAAATACATGCCGACATATTCATTATAAAGTGGCCCGAATATGAGTTTAAATAAATAATCATATAAACTGTCATTATTCACTCAGTTTCCCCTCACTTCATAGCGTAAATCACCAAAAATGATTCCCGGGCGCGGCACCGCTGCTGCCCACTGCTCCCCTCACCTCCCAGGGGGTGAACAAGGGGATGGGTCAAATGCAGAGGACACATTTCACCACACCTAGTGTGTGTGTGTGACAATCATTGGTACTTTAAGGTAGAGAGCCCCTTTAGTGTGTCGGTATCCAATGCATTCCACCTGTTCATATAGAAAATGCCCACATCACTCAAAATCCAGTCCGCATTTTCTCTGCGACCTTGCCTGCGGTCCTTGGACTTGTTCATATAGAAAATGCCCACATCACTCTTGTAGAATCTATATAAAGTAATATACATTAGCCTAATGTTAAAATAATGAAAAAAAACATCATTAAATATATATATATATTTTTTTGTATTGTTACATTAATAGCTGTTGTATTATTATAGGATGGCTTGTTAAACATTTCATAGGATTTTCAGAGGGAGGAAAAACCAAGACATTTAATATAACATGTTAAATGAATAAATACATAAAAAGAAAAAGAAAAAAAATGGTTAAAAGCCATCGTCCCGGGGAGCATTTCATTTCGTCCCGTGCATTTTTTAAATAATAATAACAATGAATAATTTCTAAGTATTTGTTAGTATTTTGTGTAGTTTTGTGCTTGTGCGCTACGTTCGCTCTCCTGGGGGCTAAGCCACCCCTGTCCTTAAAAGCTAGTGACGCCCCTGTTTAGAACTAGTGCAGATTTATTTATCAATTATAAGTTTTTTTTTTAATGTCCTTTCTGTCAAAGCAAGCTATGTTTTTTTATGGCAAACACACGAAATATGCAATATTTCCCCAAACATTTTGTCTGAACACGCCACAGTGCCGCATGTTGTTAAACATTTGGCTGGGAGCCGCAAATGGCCACAGGCCACACTATGGACACCCCTGCTCTAAATTGCCCAAATATGTGAATGACTGGTGACCCATTCAGGTTGTACCCTGCCTCTCACCCTAATGGGACAGGCTCCTTCTCACCCGTGACCATAATGAGGACAGTCGTGATACTGGATGTCTTTATAACCGCGCCTTGAAAGTCCTAGACAAGAAGAGTATACGATATCATCATTGCCAAATTCTAACCAAATACAACATTTTAAGTTTTACCAATTTCTTTTTGTTACACACAGTCAAACTGGTTTTTAAATGCTTAAATAACTCTGCTCCCCAATTGCTCTGCAAGGCAATTACAAGACTGCAAAGTGGAACCAGATCTACCACCTGAGCAACGTCAAAAGGCAACTGTTGCGTTCCATTCCGTAGAACATCTTTTGCCCAGACTGCCATTTCAATAAAAGGACCACAACTATGGAACTCTCTACCTGAGACTTTGAAAACTATACCTGCACTTGTCACTTTCAAAAAACAAACAGAATTGTGGCTAGTTGAGCAACAATCATGTTCCCATGTTAAGTTTTTACTAATATTTACTAATTGGTTCTTATCTAGTTTGCACTTTGTCCGTGTTATTATTATTATTATGGGCTTTTATCTAGTTTGCACTTTGTCTGTATTATTACTATTATCATTATTATCGACTCCTCTTTGCCTCATTCTTTTTATTTTCCTATGTTATGGAGATGTCCGATAATATCGGACTGCCGATATTATCGGCCGATAAATGCTTTAAAATGTAATATCGGAAATTATCGGTATCGGTTTCAAAAAGTAAAATGTATGACTTTTTAAAACGCCGCTGTACGGAGTGGTACACGGACGTAGGGAGAAATACAGAGCAGTTGCGTCTCCCAGTCATACTTGCCGACCCTCCCGATTTTCCCGGGAGACTCCCGAATTTCAGTACCCCTCCCGAAAATCTCCCGGGGCAACCATTCTCCCGATTTCCACCCAGACAACAACATTGGGGGCGTGCCTTAAAGGCACTGCCTTTGTGTGCCGGCACAATCACATAATATCTACGGCTTTTCACACACACACAAGTGAATGCAATTCATACTTGGTCAACAGCCATACAGGTCACACTGAGGGTGGCCGTATAAACAACTTTAACACTGTTACAAATATGGAACCCACACCAAACAAGAATGACAAACACATTTCGGGAGAACATCCGCACCGTGACACAACATAAACACAACAGAACAAATACCCAGAACCCCTTGCAGCACTAACTCTTCCAGGACGCTACAATATACCCCCCCCCCCCACCTAAAACCCCGCCCACCACAACCTCTTCATGCTCTCTCCCAAATTTCAAGCTGCTGTTTTGAGGCATGTTAAAAAAAATAATGCACTTTGTGACTTCAATAATAAATATGGCAGTGCCATGTTGGCATTTTTTTCCATAACTTGAGTTGATTTATTTTGGAAAACCTTGTTACACTGTTTAATGCATCCAGCGGGGCATCACAACAAAATTAGGCATAATAATGTGTTAATTCCACGACTGTATATATCGGTTGATATCGGAACCAGTAATTAAGAGTTGGACAATATCAGAATATCGGCAAAAAAGCCATTATCGGACATCTCTACTATTTTAATGATGTTAGATCTGTGTTGTTGTTGGGGACAAGTGTTGTAAATTAGCTTTGGCTACAAACACTATGATGCATACATTGGATGACTGTTTCAGATATCTATGTTTCTGTATCTGTCCCTATTTCAAATAAACCAGAAAGGATGGAGGGACATTGTTATTATTATTATTATTATTGTGACTGTTACCTTGTTTCTCTTGAGGCAGGGGCTGACTATTTTCTTGCACTTTGGTCTTTGCAGCTGCTTCTTGCTCCTCAGTCCACTCCACGTTGTCCCTGTTGACAATTTAGTCGCAAAAAATTGACATTTCCGCCCGTTTCATTTAGCCCTAAACGCATCTCAGCCGATAGCGATGTAAGCAAAACAAGGCAGTGAACGCCTCACGGTCCCCGTCAAACCGGATATTGAATAATTTTCGGTAATTTAACCCACCAGGCGTTGTGCTGGAAAACCTGCCGGGGGTCCGTAAGGAAGCGAGTCCCGAACTGGGGTCGTTTCTCCTCGGTGGAGTTGGAATCAGAAAGAATTGGAGTCAAGTCACAGGGGTTGTGGGGCACCGCCATGTTGGAAAATGACGCACCGGAAGTAAGGCAAGGTTCCCCTTGTGGTGCATTCATGAAGCATCGGAAAATACAGAAATATTAAAAACTGCGGTTACTGACGAAATATTATTGCGGCTATTCATCACAAATAAAACTTACTTGGGGCGAATACAAGTCAATTTGGAAAAAAAATTACATTACCGTTTAAAACGATTCATGTTGCAGAGTGGAATAGCGTTACAATTACAGAAAAGCCTTTTTCTTGATACACCCAAACACCACAAACAAATGTGTTGTTTAAAGTATAAAACTATCTTTACTGGGATTTTTTTGAAGCATGATCTGCTACCAAAGAAAACTATTAAACTGTTGTAAATATTGTTTTCTTGACCGTGAGTGTTAACAAAACGTCGCCTGGCATAATATTCCCAAAATCCGCACATCATTTTAAGGGTTCTGTCTGTCTGTTTATGTCCAGTAGATGGCGACATTTCCACACATCTGGCTTGTTTTATTGTACAGTGTACAATTGGTTGTGTAAAATATTGATCTTCATCAGATTGGATATTAGAAAAGTACTAATAAAAAGACAGCAGGCACGTTTAGTCAAACAAAATCGTCTTGCATCCAAATGTGTTTGGCAGGCTTTATTGGCATTTCCCATCCACACTGATATAGATACCATCAAACGGTATTTACATCAAATAGGCATATAAACGTTTTTAGATGTCATTTTGAAATAACTTAAAGTCAATGTCTTTTTTTAATTCACAAGTGCTCAAGCAAGTCTTAAAAAAAAAAAACAACACACACCATACTTGCCAACCTTGAGACCTCCGATTTCGGGAGGGGGGGCGTGGTTGGGGCGGGGCGTGGTTAAGAGGGGAGGAGTATATTGACAGCTAGAATTCACCAAGTCAAGTATTTCATACATACCGTATTTTCCGCACTATAAGGTGCACCGGATTATAAGGCGCACCTTCAATGAATGGCCTATTTTAAAACGTTGTTCATATATAAGGCGCACCGCATTATAAGGCGCACCGCATTATAAGGCGCATAGAATAGAAGCTACAGTAGAGGCTGGGGTTACGTTATGCATCCTGTAGTTGCGAGACCTGTTGTGGCTCAATATTGGTCCATATATAAGGCGCACCGGATTATAAGGCGCACTGTCAGCTTTTGAGAAAATTGGGAGGTTTTTAGGTGCACCTTATAGTGCGGAAAATACGGTGTGTATATATATATATATATATATATATATATATATATATATATATATATATATATCTACATCCTGAAAATATGCAAACAAAACTCTGTTTAGATAATTGATACTTCAAACTTGCATAAAAAAAATTTAAGGAATATAACATAACTTGGCTTCTAAAAGCTTCAAAATGTAATAAATAAAATGCTAAAGTTGTTGATAAACAAGAAATTATTTTAATAATTAAATATGGTCATTTTAAATGAATTATTATGATCATTTAAAATTAATTATTTCAAATATGTGTACTTTAATGTATAATTCTAAGGCTGGATAAGGAGTCAGAAAAAATACAAATAAAAATACAATTAATTTTGATGTTTTTAGCAAAATATAGTAAAAATTGATTTAGTTTTTTTATTTTGATTAATAAATATATGTATTTTTAGGTAAGATATACATAATAATACAATTTATCTCTCGTCTGGATGATTTAGTTCTTGTCACTCTGTTGTCCTCCCGTCGTGAAAAAAGGCTGTCCTCACTCAGGTCCGCATGGAGCTGGAGGGGGCGTGGCCTCCAGCTACGGCTGAAAATCGGGAGATTTTCGGGAGAATATTTGTCCCGGGAGGTTTTCGGGAGAGGCGCTGAATTTCGGGAGTCTCCCGGAAAATTCGGGAGGGTTGGCAAGTATGACACACACACAAAAAACCAACATGAGTGATGCTGCGATAGAGAAAAAACACAATTGTAAACAAATGACATGTGTACAGCAGACAGCACAAAAAGGGTTTTAACATAAAAACAGTTGTTTTTTCCTAACTGTACAATGCATTGGTCATTGTAGGCACAGCCATAAAGACGTCATCATCTAGTCCAACAGGGGCACTCAGCTT
Organism: Nerophis lumbriciformis; assembly: GCF_033978685.3. NCBI lineage: Eukaryota > Metazoa > Chordata > Actinopteri > Syngnathiformes > Syngnathidae > Nerophis > Nerophis lumbriciformis. The sequence continues at coordinate 27,904,809 of NC_084571.2, read as the reverse complement.
GAGGAGGCGCCTTTGTACGCTACGTTGGTGAAGGTTGACGTCGCTCCTTTGTACAGCGGGTTGTTGCCCTGGGAATGACAAGGAGGAGTTTAAGTGAGGAAAAGCTCAATTAAAAGATGATGATAGTTTGACCCAGTAACAGAGGATTTTGTCCGATGGTTCTCACCGTGTTCCACTTGGCTTTGGCTCGCTCTTTCTCAAACCTGTCGTATTCCCTGCGGTCGTGGATGGTGACCAGCAGCTTCCAGATGAGCAGAGCCACCAGGCCCAGCAGCAGGATGGCTCCAGCCACGGCAGAGAGCACCACCGGCACGTTGGCGCCCTGAGGGCATTCTTAACGAGGCACAAGGGGCCACATTTGTGTCAGCCGGGATGCAAACTGAAGCGGAACAAGGGTGTTATGTTTCAAGTAGTACCTGGCTCTTTCATCACGTACAAGATGGATTTGCCACTTTCGTCTTCGTAGTATTGGAAGTGCTCCACGCAGTCATTCACGTCTTTGTACGAGCAGTTCACCGCGTTCTTCGAGTGGAACTCTGTCGGGGCGAAGATCGTAAATTATATCCGCGTGTCGAAACCTTTACAAATCATTTGTGTTATCTAACACGACATTACACTTCTCACCAATTTCCGTCACCACTTGTATTTCGTCTCTGCAGATTCGATTGCAGCTCTTGTCTTCTGCGTACTGGCCTCTCTTGAAGTGCTGACACTCAACGCACGCCCTGCAGAGACAACAAAATGTTAAAACTTTTTTTTTTTACACGTGACACCTTAAAGCATCACAAAATAATCCTGATTAAAAAGGGAAAACAATGGCATGTAACTATATCACACTGACATGTGGTAACAATACATGATCAATAATCAAGAAAAAATGTGTAAAAAAAAGTGGTTTCATGTACTCTAATTTAATATACAAACCCTGTTTCCATATGAGTTGGGAAATTGTGTTAGATGTAAATATAAACGGAATACGATGATTTGCAAATCCTTTTCAACCCATATTCAATTGAATGCACGACAAAGACAAGATATTTGATTTTCAAACTCATAAACTTTATTTTGGGCAAGAAAGCATTTAGGTTTTCAGCACCGAAGGCTTGGAATAACCTACAATCGAACATTAAACTTCAAACCCTAGTTACGCTGAATGAGTTTAAAGCTTCTGTGAAAGGACTGCAGTCTACCTTGTCTGTATGCACATGTGTCATGTGAGCAAGTTTTAATGTTGTAAATGTGATGTTTTATGTATTTGTTTACTGTTTTTAATGTAACCTTGCTGCTGCCCTCTTGGCCAGGTCTCCCTTGGAAAAGAGATCTTTGATCTCAATGGGATTTTACCTGGTTAAATAAAGGCTAATAATAATAATAATAATAATAATAATTTTAGTTTTTTGCAAATAATAATTAACTTAGAATTTCATGGCTGCAACACGTGCCAAAGTAGTTGGGAAAGGGCATGTTCACCACTGTGTTACATCACCTTTTCTTTTAACAACACTCAATAAACGATTTGGAACTGAGGAAACTAATTGTTGAAGCTTTAAAAGTGGAATTCTTTCCCATTCTTGTTATATGTAGCGCTTCAGTCGTTCAACAGTCCGGGGTCTCCGCTGTCGTACTTTACGCTTCATAATGCGCCACCCATTTTCGATGGGAGACAGGTCTGGACTGCAGGCGGACCAGGAAAGTACCCGCATTCTTTTTTTACGAAGCCCCGCTGTTGTAACACGTGCTGAATGTGGCTTGGGGCGGTATAGCTCGGTTGGTAGAGCGGCCGTGCCAGCAACTTGAGGGTTGCAGGTTCGATCCCCGCTTCCGCCATCCTAGTCACTGCCGTTGTGTCCTTGGGCAAGACAGTTAACCCACCTGCTCCCAGTTTAAATGTAACTTAGATATTGGGTTTCACAATGTAAAGCGCTTTGAGTCACTTGAGAAAAAGCGCTATATAAATATAATTCACTTCACTTCACGCTTGGCATTGTCTTGCTGAAATAAGCAGGGGCGTCCATGAAAAAAACGGCGCTTAGATGGCAGCATTTGTTGTTCCAAAACCTGTATGTACCTTTCAGCATTAATGGTGCCTTCACAGATGTGTAAGTTACCCATGCCTTGGGCATTAATGCACCCCCATACCATCACAGATGCTGGCTTTTGAACTTTGCGTCGATAACAGTCTGAATGGTTCGCTTCCCCTTTGGTCCGGATGACACGATGTCGAATATTTCCAAAAACAATTTGAAATGTGGACTTGTCAGACCACAGAACACTTTTCCACTTTGCATGAGTCCATCTTAGATGATCTCGGGCCCAGAGAAGACGGCGGCGTTTCTGGATGTTGTTGATAAATGACTTTCGCTTTGCATAGTAGAGCTTTAACTTGCACTTACAGATGTAGCGACCAACTGTAGTTACTGACAGTGGTTTTCTGAAGTGTTCCTGAGCCCATGTGGTGATATCCTTTAGAGATTGATGTCGGTTTTTGATACAGTGCCGTCTGAGGGATCGAAGGTCACGGTCATTCAATGTTGGTTTCCAGCCATGCCGCTTACGTGGAGTGATTTCTCCAGATTCTCTGAACCTTTTGATGATATTGTGGACCGTAGATGTTGAAATCCCTAAATTTCTTGCAATTGCACTTTGAGAAACGTTGTTCTTAAACTGTTTGACTATTTGCTCACGCAGTTGTGGACAAAGGGGTGTACCTCGCCCCATCCTTTCTTGTGAAAGACTGAGCATTTTTTGGGAAGCTGTTTTTATACCCAATCATGGCACCCACCTGTTCCCAATTAGCCTGCACACTTGTGGGATGTTCCAAATAAGTGTTTGATGAGCATTCCTCAACTGTATCAGTATTTATTGCCACCTTTCCCAACTTCTTTGTCACGTGTTGCTGGCATCAAATTCTAAAGTTAATGATTATTTGCAAAACAAAAATGTTTATCAGTTTGAACATCAAATATGTTGTCTTTGTAGCATATTCAACTGAATATGGGTTGAAAATGATTTGCAAATCATTGTATTCCGTTTATATTTACATCTAACACAATTTCCCAACTCATATGGAAACGGGGTTTGTAATAAAAATGTAATATATCTGTAAAGTTAATTTTATTGATAAAATATATTAATAATAATCAAATTTAGTATAATATAATAATAGTGATGTAATTGTATTATTTATATTATTACACAGTATATCCTATTCTAATAACAGCAATAAGAAAAATTAGTAATTAAAAATATATTATAATTAATGTAATTATTATTAAAATACTATCATATTCTCTTTATTATATAATAATAATAATAGCTGAAAATGTGAATTTAGTAGATTAAGGATTAAAGTACAGTACCACATGACTTTTAGCAGACAATCAGTGAAAATAGTGATTAAAAAAAATTATACATGAAATATGATGACATTATATATATTATTTATAATTAAATGCTAAATATGATAATAAAATAATGTGTTAAAAAGGTCAATGTACTCAAATGTCATAAAAATAAATGTTATGAAAAATATATACAGTATTATATAGTTGCAAAGTCATAAAGGTTATTATTTCAATATATTACAATGACAACTCATTCTACTTGTAAAACCAGTAAATCCTACCAACCTCCACATCTTCTGATTTTTCTTAATAAAAATCAAATAATTTAGTCTTTTTTTGTTGTTTTTGAAAGTCAGTCGTACCACGCTTTATCTGTTAATATTTCTTAAAACGCAAGTTTGTCGTGTGCGTGTTTGCAATACTTCTTAATGGTGCAGGAGTCGGGGCAGGTGGGACACTTCTCGCAGGTGGCGCCGTAGGCTCCGGGCTGCGTGCACTGGCACACGCCGCACTCGCAGTTACCGCGGCCGCTGCACACCAGGCCCATGTTGGACATGCACGTGTCGATGCGCGTGCTGCAGTTGCAATTCTCGCCCACCCAGCCGGGGTCACACTGGCAGAAGCCGCAGCTGCACCTGCCGTGACCTGCAAAAACAATAGCCAAATGTAGTTGGTAAACACTGTCACTAGAGGGCTCTGCATCAAAACCCGCGCTGAAAATGTCTAAAAATGTCCATACCTTAATGCAGTGTTTTTCAACCACTGTGCCGCGGCACACTAGTGTGCCATGAGATACAGTCTGGTGTGCCGCGGGAGATGATCTAATTTCACCTATTTGGGTTAAAAATATTTTTTGCAAACCAGTAATTATAGTCTGCAAATTATGTGTTGTTGTTGAGTGTTGGTGCTGTCTAGACCTCGGCAGAGTAACCGTGTAATACTCTTCCATATGAGCAGGTGGTGCATAATCTAATGTTTTGTTCACATATCTTAGCATGTATTGGCCTACATCGGATTGATTTTAGCATGTTTAATGCACACAAAGTGTCAAAGTGCCTGTCCTATTACTAAAATAACATCGACTTTATGCCTAACAAGATTAGCAACTGTCTGAGTTGGGAATGTCTAGGATGTGAGTGACAATCTTAGTCATTTCCGATCGATTCATTATAGCCTCCTTATCTGTGTGTGTGGGTGTGGGTGTGTAATGATGATTGCTAATTACACTGACAATACGAGCCACATCACGTCTCATCTTGTTTTTGTCCTACTTTTGGCTCGACTAACAATACCAAGAATGCGAGGTTTTAACCACCTTGGCGTGCTCGAGCAAGTTCACCTGCAGATGAAAAAATGTGGACTTTGTTATCGCCGGTGGGCGTAACTTGTTATTCATTAACTGTGGGGAAAGTGTTAATAATTCCAGGCTATTTGGGTCTGTACAAAAAAGCTCTCGTGTTTAAAAGTACTGCAAAAGTCAAATAAAAGTACTGCAGATTGGTGAGCGAAAACTAACGCACTGACACACGTTTACAAAGTAAACAAAGTGACTAAACGGGCTGCATCTTGACGTTTTTCCCCCGACAACGACAGGAAGTGTGCCTAATGTGAAAGTGCGTTGATGGTTTCCCCATCTTCTTGTCGACCAACAAGCACACATGTAAACACTTCCTGAGACGCCACTCAAGCCTGTCGCCGCAAAAAGAACACAATGTATTCCAGCATACACTTTTTTCCCCCATAGGATTTAGTCAGTTCTGGGGTCGGACTGCCGATATTATCGGCCGATAAATGCTTTAAAATGTAATATCAGAAATTATCGGTATCGGTTTAAAAAAGTAAAATGTATGACTTTTTAAAAACGCCGCTGTACGGAGTGGTACACGGACGTAGGGAGAAGTACAGAGCAGTTGCGTCTCCCAGTCATACTTGCCAACCTTCCCCATTTTCCTGGAAGACTCCCGAATTTCAGTGCCCCTCCCGATTTCCACCCAGACAACAATATTGGAGGCGTGCCTTAAAGGCACTGCCTTTGCGTGCCGGCCCAATCACATAATATATACGGCTTTTCACACACACAAGTGAATGCATAACATACTTGGTCAACAGCCATACAGGTCACACTGAGGGTGGCCGTATAAACAACTTTAAAACTGTTACAAATATGCGTTACATTGTGAACCCACACCAAACAAGAATGACAAACACATTTCGGGAGAACATCCGCACCGTAACACAACGTAAACACAACAGAACAAATACCCAGAACCCCTTGCAGCACTAACTCTTCCGGGACGCTACAATATACACCCCCCCCCCCCCCCTCCCCAACTCAACCCTGCGCCCACCTCAACCTCCTCATGCTCTCTCAGGGAGAGCATGTCCCAAATTCCAAGCTGCTGTTTTGAGGCATGTTAAAAAAAAAAAATGCACTTTGTGACTTCAATAATAAATGTTTTTCCATAACTTGAGTTGATTTATTTTGGAAAACCTTGTTACATTGTTTAATGCATCCAGCGGGGCATCACAACAAAATTAGGCATAATAATGTGTTAATTCCACGACTGTATATATCGGTATCGGTTGATATCGGAATCGGTAATTAAGAGTTGGACAGTATCGGAATATCGGATATCGGCAAAAAAGCCATTATCGAACATCTCTAATTCCAGCATACATTTTTTCCCCCATAGGATTTAGTCAGTCCTGGGCTCAAACTGTCACCAAAGACAAAGTTGAAACTAACATTTGAACATTACCGTGTAAAAAAAAAAAGGAGTTTTCCTGACTTGGACAATGAATCAGGAAGCTTTCCGCTCGCTTACCTTCTTAATTTTTCCCGCGAGTGTGAAAGGAAATGAACCCCTGTTAATAAAACCTCTGATGAAGTTCGCTGAATAGGACTCCAACCAGGTTATGGCGAGGTCTAAAAGGGGGTTCCTGGGATCAATAGGGTTGGTTTTATTATGGGACATTACTACTAGGGATGGATACTGTTAGAATAATTGTTTCTAAATTATCACAAAAACTTTGTGTTACATTGAGGGTCTGGTGAGAAGACAAAAGCTGTCTTTGAAACCTACCAAGAGTAAGGCTTGTAAAACTCTACTGTGTAGGGGGGGAAAGCAAGATGAAGGTGTTCCTGTGTACTTTCATGTATGGTAATCAACAGAAAGATATTGTTCTAACCCAAGGACTTCAAAGCGGAGAGAAGACAGGATCTGCCCAATTTCCAGACGACCTATTTTTGAACCTCCTTTTTTAACTGGTTTACGAACGTCTTTTTGAACTATTTTATGGACCTCTTTTGGAACTATTTTACGAACTCTTTTTTAACTGACCTTTTCTGTGAATTGTTTACGATCTTTTCTGTGAACTTTTTGCGACCTTTGTCCTTTGGAAACAGTGGTGGCCATGTGGTCGGGGAGGATCCAAAATAAAAGAAGGAGACGTGCAATCTTTTGGCAGAGCGTGCTGAGATACTGTGCAAGGGTACAGTGTACAGACGGCTCTCCTCAATATTGAGTCCAAATTGAATTCTGTCTTTGTTTAATTATTTGCCTCTTGTCTTGTTTAATAGATGTAATCAGTGTTTGAACCTGACAGATACCGAGTTCAGTGCTTTTTCAGGCACCGACCGATTTCCGTCAGTACTACCGGGTATCGATTCACGTAAAATCAAACGGTGCCATATTTTGATACATTTGTTGCACATGATGTAATGTGCCATTATAGACTTGTCACATCTGGTTGCGCGGGCTCACGTAAACAATCACTCAAGCAGCCCTCAGGTAGGACTAGTCAAACTCCGCTCTAACTAACATAGCAATTTTCAACACCAACAGAGCAAATATGCGTGGTAGAAAACGCTATAACGTATCTTCACTCTTTTAAAATGTGCTAGCTTGATGCTAATTTGTATTGGATTTTCCATAGACAAGCTACTATTAGCATTAGCAATTTCACATGGCGACACTTCCAAATTTGGTAAAGGAAACTACAACTAAGATTATTGTTACAGTCTAACAGCTGGTGTGTAATTAGCACATTACTTACAGTATAAACACTTTACAGGGCGCAACACAACACATACAACTTCCTGGAAAAAGCTACTTTCTTCATAGCCTCTACCAGGGGTGTCAAAGTAATTTTAGTTCAGGGGTCGCATGGAGGAAAATCTGTGCCAGACTATTAAAATCATGGCATTAAAACTAAAAAATAAAGACAACTTCAGATTGCTTTCTTTGTCTTACTTTGGTCAAAAATAGAACAAATACATTCTGAAAATATTACAATAAAAATATAGAAAAAAAATACCGGCAGCGGTAAAGTTTAGATAAATGAAGGAAAGAAGAAAGTGAATGAATGTTTATAACTGAATACATTTACATAAGCATAAAAGTGTGTTTTCTTTTGTATTATTTTTTTAATTAATTAAGTAACGTTTATGACAACATTTTTCAAAAACACAATACAGAATGTGAGATATAACAGGATAATGCATACATTTATCATTTGTTTTCAAAACGCTTACAAAAAAAGTGGGACCCCAAATTTACTGTGGGACCCCATTTTTATGACTTGATAGGGTCCCTGAGACCCCCCCTTTTGAAAAATCGTAGCACCAACACAGATGGAGTATCGGTGCGTGCAAAACAGCAGCAGGCTGCTGTGGCCTGCGGGCCGGTTCTAATACTAATCAAATATCCCGGGGGCCATAGATAATTAATTTGCGGGCCGGATCTGGCCCACGAGCCTTGACTTTGACACTTGGGACCTAGAGCAAGGGTTCCTGAACTTTTTCCACTGAGGGCCGCACAATGAAAAATGAACGCACCCAAGGGCCATTTTGATATATTTCATTTTCAAAACCAATACAATACATATTGCAACCATTAGGGCCCCCTTTAATTTTGGTGAACGTTAAAGGTGTCATAACCCGTCAAAACAGGTCATGTCTTGTTTTAGTTTTGTAGTGATGATCACTTTGTTTAATGTTTTGTTCTGTTCTCAGTGCTCCTTGCCTGCTTTTGTTTACGTTATTGTTGCTAGGTGCACTGAATACACACCGGTTTCTGTTTGTTGATTAGTGTCCCCACCTGCTGCCAACACTAATCACACACCCTTATATACCCGTCTCCTCATTTACTTAGTGCGGGCTGATTGAGTGTGACAAAAAACGAATCACAAGTGCTAATAACGGATATTACAGAAGCTTATATCGTTGTTTACTTCCAGAGCAGCCATCTTTGAAGCCAACTCGGGTGTGGTGAGAGTCTCCGACTTTCCGAGTCGGAAATCCGAATTGCAGGGGCGTTCTACAAGGAACTCAGAAATTCAGATTTACCAGTACAAATGGAACGCAGCATAATAGCTAGCTGGCAACTAGTACACTAATAGTCAGGTGGCATCTAGCATGTTACTAGCTAGCTTCAACTAGCACGCTAATCACTAACTGGTAGCTAGAGCTGCTAACTGCTAGCTGGCAACTGGAGAGCTAGTCGCTAGCCATCTTAAATACTAACATTAATATAACAATAAAATTATTTATCCATGTTTTTATTTTAAACCTGCAAGACAAAGTGAGTTAAATCATACTACAGTGGGTTAGAATGTTAATGTGTATTTCAAAACATTTAAATCTGTGCAAAAGTTGCGAGGGAAATATTAAGAAATATATTTTTTAAAAAGTCTAAATCAACCAAAAATTTCACAACCCCCGCGCAGTGTCTCGGCGGACTCCCTTGGGGTTGCGGACCCCCTGCTGAAGACCTCTGGGGTAGATTTTACCTTGCGGGGTCTAAATGTACCTGTATAGTACTTCTAATTTTGAAAGTCGACAAATAAATGTTCTGTTTTAAAACTGGAATTATTTTCAGCTAAGTTTTTGCAATCTTGCAAGTTGTTACGATTGAGTCGCATCTTAATGCGGGCGGGGTTCGTTCTCCCGGGATGCAGACGGACCACTCCGGACAAGGCGTGCAGGTAGGAACATGATTTAATCTTCGTCAATCAAACACGTACCAAAAACAGAAAACAAGCAAAAGGAAAACGTGCCGATCGCACGGGAAGCTAAGATAACCACTTAGCGCAGGAATCATAAACTAGGAGCCACAGCAAACAATGAAGCAAGACCGGGTGTGCATACTTGCTAACCCTCCCGAATTTTCCGGGAGACTCCTGAATTTCAGTGCCTCTCCCGAAAATCTCCCGGGACAACCATTCTCCCGAATTTCTCCCGATTTCCAGCCGGACCTGAGTGAGGACAGCCTGTCGTCACGCCCGCTTTTCCTCCTTATAAACAGTGTGCTGGCCCAGTTATGTTATAACATCTACGGCTTTTGGAGCTCAGTGCGCTACTGCACACACAACAAGAAGGAGACTATGATATATGTCTCCGTTATCCATAGGTTTATCTATAACCCATAAAGTAGGCAGGCACGGAGCTATTGCTCAGCGTGTTTATTCCAGCCGGCACGTTAATACACTGACACATCCAATCATGCATTGCTTCAAAACTACGGCAAGTAGTAATGTCAAAAAACATAACAGAGACGAAGCAAAAGAACGAAGAAGAGACAATCATGACGACGACGAGTAAGAAGAAGAACGCTTGCAAGTTCCAAAATGATTGGAAAGAAGAATTTCAGGTCATCCAGGACAGCTTGAAGGGGAAAGGGTATGCTAGGGAGAGATGGAAGATTCCAGACTCTGGTGCATTTGATGAAGGCCCTTTTGTGCGTGCCACACAGCAATGCATCATCCGAGAGGGTGTTCAGCATGGTTAGAATGATAGTGACAGAGAATAGAACGAGGATGGACAAATCATTGTATTCCGTTTATATTTACATCTAACACAATTTCCCAACTCATATGGAAACGGGGTTTGTATTACACAACGTATTATCTATGAATAATAACGCTAACACTGAAAGTATTGACTTGACCACGCCTCCCTGACCCACCATATCAGAAGTACTGTTTGTTATTCTTAGCAAGAACCCAACAGGATTTTGCAATAAATGACTCAGCCCATCTGGATGTGTGAGGGGGAGGGGCTCATGACATCACCCAGACGGGTCAAGGGTCGCTAATTTTAAAGCATTTAATCCGGTCAACCCTCCGTCTGTGTCTGAGTGAACAATAGTTAGTGGCTTACATGTTTCTTACATCACACTTTTATGGCTACGGGGAGTCTTTTCTGGGACTTTTTTTCCGTTGTTGTTGACGTCAGCCCAATGTGCAAGAATTCTAACATCCGGCTCATTAAACTCACATGCAGACTCCAAAGAGGGTAAGGAGGAGGACGTTAAGAAACACGAAAAGAGGGAGGAGGCTATGTAAGTGGATGGAGTAAAGGAAAGCTTAGGCTTATTTCCTGTATAGGAATGCAGACTTTCCTGTTCTCTGGAAGTGCCCTCACATTTATTGGGCCCCCAGGCAGGCCTTTCTGTCTCTCGCTTCCACGGCTCGGCAGCTCAAGGCGGAGAACAAACGCACACAGCCCCAAGGAACGAAAATGTCATGCCGCTTTTTACAGGTCACGCCGCTGACTAAAATGCTTTCGGTTTCAACGCTGGTCCCCATAATAGAGTCCATTGTTGCGCACTACTCAGTATGTGCGCATACCGCCATGAGCCCAGTCAGGACTGTGCAGGAACTTAGTCCCAATTGAAGCATTACAAGTAAAAGCCTGTCCAAAACCTTCGCTTCGCTTGCCATTACATATACTGTAATATTGTACATGGTAATTGGGATTTGTTATATATTGTATATATTATATACAAATGGGGGAGGGAGGTTTTTGGGGTTGGTGCACTAATTGTAAGTGTATCTTGTGTTTTTTGTGTTGATTTAATTAAAAACAAAAAAAAACATACAAAACAACGATACCGATAATAAAAAAACGATACCGATAATTTCCGATATTACATTTTAAAGCATTTATCTGCCGATAATATCGGCCTGCCGATATTATCGGACATCATTTATCATATTATCGGCCGATAAATGCGTTAAAATGTAATATCGGAAATGATCTTTATCGGTTTTTTTATTATCGGTATCGTGTTTTTTAATTTTTATTTTTTTAATCTTTTTTATTAAATCAACATAAAAAACACAAGATACACTTACAATTAGTGCACCAACCCCAAAAACCTCCCTCCCCCATTCACACTCATTCACACAAAAGGGTTGTTTCTTTCTGTTATTAATATTCTGGTTCCTACATTAAATATCAGTATATATCAATACAGTCTGCAAGGGATACAGTCCGTAAGCACACATGATTGTGCGTGCTGCTGGTCCACTAATAGTACTAACCTTTAACAGTTAATTTTACTAATTTTCATTAATTACTAGTTTCTATGTAACTGTTTTTATATTGTTTTACTTTCTTTTTTATTCAAGAAAATGTTTTTAATTTATTTATCTTATTTTATTAATTTTTTTAAACAGTACCTTATCTTCACCATACCTGGTTGTCCAAATTAGGCATAATAATGTGTTAATTCCACGACTGCATATATCGGTTGATATCGGTATCGGTAATTAAAGAGTTGGACAATATCGGAATATCGGATATCGGCAAAAGCCAATTTCGGACATCGCTAATAAAAATATAATATACGAGAAGAGGCAATTCCTGAAGGAATTGCGTGAATGCTCCAATGCTGAAGTTGTACTGAAATGCTGACAGAATGTAGTATGCATGTAAGAATAGTTTGAATGTTGAAGAGCTGACGCTGAACTGAAATGGTTTAAATGTTGAACTCGTTTAAACGCTGAAATGGTCTGAATGTTGAAGAGTTTGAATTTCCAGGAAAAATGTAGGATGAATGTAGAATTGGTTTGAATGTTGAACTCGTTTAAACGCTGAAATGGTTTGAATGTTGAAGAGTTTGAATTTCCAGGAAAACCGGACTTTGGTTTGGAACTTGGGAAAGAGTTAGTTGAATGTCCAGGATGAGCGGAATGTGTTAATGTTGGAATGGTTTGAATAGTTGGAAAAATGTGCAACTTGGAAATATGTCCCATTCATTTCAATGGCAACTTCCTGGAAATTTGGGGATTTTGGGAAAAGTGGGATTTTTTGAAAATGATAAGGAACATGAATGTCCTGAATGAGCTGAATTGGTTGGTGTTAGAATTGTTTAAATCGGGCAGGAAATGTTGAAGTAGTAAACGTTATTAGGGAATTTCGGGAAAAAGGGTAATTTAAACTTCCAGAATGGTTGGATGTTTTAAAGGTGGAATGGTTTGAATGGGTTGAAGAATGTGGGAATTGTGGAAGTTTGAAAAATGGCCAATTCATTTTGAATGGGGAAATTGCAAAAAAATTATGGGAAATCCGGGAATTTTGTTTCGAATTGTTGAAGCACACAATTCCTGAACAGGCGGAATATTTTGAAGTTGGAACGGTTTGAATTAGATGAAAAATGTGGGAGTTGTGGAACTTTGAAAAATGTCCCATTGACTTTCGGGAAACGTGGGAATTTATTTGAAAATAGTAAAAAAACTTGAATGGTTAGAATGACTTGGTGTTGAAATGTTTAAAATCGGTCGAGAAATGTTGAAGTAGTAACATGTTGAATTAAGAATTGGTATTACGGAATTCCTGGAATTTCGGGAAAACAGGGAATTTTTCCAGTTCAAAAAACAACTTCATTTTTTGTCCTGATTAAGAGGAATGTTTTGATGGTGGAACGGTTGAAATGGGTTGAAAAATGTGGAAGGAGTAGTCGCCAGAAAAAAGGGTGGAAATGGGGCTTTGGAAAACCAGGAATTCTGGAAAGTCCTGGAATTTTTTTTTAACTTGGAAAAAGATAAGTTTGAATTTCTAGAATGGTGAAATATGTTGAAGTTGGAATGCTTTGAATAGGTTGAAAAATGTAGAAATGGTGGAAGTTTGAAAAATGGCCAGTTCTTTTTGAATGGGAAAAATGTCAGGGGAAACCTGGAATTCTGGGTAATCTGGGAATTTTTTCACGAGAAAGCCTGCAACTCCTGAATAGGCTGAACAGTTTGAAGTTGGAACGGTTTGAATCGGGTGAAAATTAAATGAAAAAGAATAAATAGAAGAATTTTGGTGTAGAAAACCATATGTGTGAATGCTCCAAAGCATATAATAATATAATATATCAGTATATATTTTATATACTGTATTTATAATATGTAAATATTACATATTTGTTATATTTTATATTGCTACTATGGTACATTTTTAGTCTACGTTATACCTGCATTACCCTTTCCATCCTAACCCTTTCCATAATACATTAGCAATATATATTTTTACAAAAGCTGCAAAAAAAAAATATTTTAAAATTTACTTTAAAAACTGGCAGCTCAGTCACCAGAAATTTACAGTAAAGGCAGTGGGGTTTTTACGGTATATATAAAAAAATTTAATAAATGGAACGGAATGGAAAAACAATACCACTCTTTTTAGCGGTAAAAAGCAACAGAGCTGCCAGTTTGTTTGTTTTACCGTAAAATCTTGGTGTTTTTAGTTTTTTTTTAAATGTTTTAGTGTGTTACTGTATATGGAAAAAAGCAGTACCAAAGTGGATTTTACGGTAAAAAACACAGTCGGCGGAATTTAACCGTAAAATCTATTGTCAATTTTGTAGTCTACAATTTTATTGATAATTTGTTTTGAAATCATAAGCCAAGCAGACATTTAAGTACAGCATGTATCTATATATTTTTATTTATATGTATATATCTATATTTAAAATATTTTTGGAATACATGATAATATAATATTTTGATTTTGATAATATTGAATTTTAAAAGATATGCAACTGCATGCAGTACTTGATTTTTAATAATAATAATAATACATTTTATTTATAAGGCGCCTTTCTGGGCACTCAAGGACACCGTACAAAATCACAACAATAAAATCAAATTGGATAAAAAAACTACAACAACAACAACAACAAAGAGAAAAGAAAAGATGATTACAATGAATAAGCAGTCAGGAATAGGTGTGTTTTGAGTCTTGATTTGAAGAGGGATATTGAATCTAAGTTGCGAAGGTCTGGTGGTAAAGAGTTCCAAAAATGTGGGGCAAAAGGGAAAGAACAAATTTATTTAGAAAGACAAGATTAAGCATTTTATTAACGCATATTATTTACAGGCTTTCTTGGACCACATAAAATAATGTGGCGGGCCAGATTTGGCCCCCGGGGCCTTGAGTTTGACACCTGTAGGGCTAGAACAGGGGTCGGCAACCCGCGGCTCTAGAGCCACATGCGGCTCTTTAGCGCCGCCCTAGTGGCTCTCTGGAGCTTTTTCAGAAATTTATGAAAAATGGAAAAAGATGAGGGGAAAACAATATATTTTTTGTTTTAATATGGTTTCTGTAGGAGGACAAACATGACACAAACCTCCCTAATTGTTATAAAGCACACTGTTTATATTAAACATGCTTCACTGATTCGAGTATTTGGCGAGCGTCGTTTTGTCCTACTAATTTTGGCGGTCCTTGAACTCACCGTAGTTTGTTTACAATGTAAACTACAAACTTTACATGTATAACTTTCTAGGACGTGTTTTATGCCACTTCTTTTTCTGTCTCATTTTGTCCACCAAACTTTTAAGGTTGTGCATGAAAGGTGAGTTTAGTTGATCTTATTGACTTGTTGGACTGCTAATCAGACATATTTGGTCACTGCATGACTGCAAGCTAATCGATGCTAACATGCTATTTAGGCTAGCTATATGTACATATTGCATCATAATGCCTCATTTGTAGCTATATTTGAGGTTATTAAGTTTCCTTTTAGTCCTCTTAATTCAATTTATATCTCATGACACACTATCTGTATGTAATATGGCTTTTAATTTTTTGCGGCTCCAGACAGATTTGTTTGTGTATTTTTGGTCCAATATGGCTCTTTCAACATTTTGGGTTGCCGACCCCTGGGCTAGAAGATGGTCTGTAAAGAAAATTGTATGTGAAATTTTGACCAAAGAACCATCATTACATTGTGTGTCAACCACAAGGAAGTGTTTTAAATAGAATAGAATAGAATAGAATAGCAAGTACTTTATTGATCCCTGGGGGAAAATCAGCGCCACAGTTCGCTCACAATAGACAATAATAATAATAATAATAATAAATAATATAATACATATACTATATTATATATATAATATATGAATAATATAAATATATTATACATATATTCTACATTTAAGTGCAGTCAAGAAGGAACATATGCATTATACAGTCTGTAGATTACAATCATAAAATTAAAGATGCAATATAATGTCTATGAATATATGTTAAGTTAACATCTTAGCTTCGTATTATACAGTAGCGGACAAAGCAAATTAGGGTAATATCTAACAATACGGCTAATCAATAATTAATTCATTTTATTTGTACAAAATACCAGTTAAAAAACGCGCTAGGGTCTGAAAATGGCCATCGGGCCGCAGTTTGAAGACGCCTTTTATAGTGACTGTCAGAGACAGTTATGAGTTTTGAATGTTTGCATTAGATTCAGTTTTATCAACGGAGGAGGCGCTAGCTGTTCCAAGCCGGAACCCGGGATGGACCACTCTTCTACATCAGTTGGCGACGTCTCTGCGCTGCCGACTTGTCTACATGCAAGAAGATGCCCGGGGGAGGGGCCCGTCTGATTGATTGATTGATTCTGCAGATGTGCCCAATGAAGTGTCCCATAAAGTTTGTAATTAAACTAATGAAGAACTACAGTAGCCTGGCCCCTCAATGACATTTTAGGCATGTCAGTGGAGAGTGACACGAGGGGAACAGGCGGGCCGGGACAGGCCTTGAAAGCAAGGAAGAGGAAAGACAAACTGATCTTTCCTGCTAGTTTTGGCATGTGTGTGTGTGTGTGTGTGTGTGTGTGTGTGTGTGTGTGTGTGTGTGTGTGTGTGTGTGTGTGTGTGTGTGTGTGTGTGTGTGTGTGTGTGTGTGTGTGTGTGTGCATACAAAACATGAAAAACTCACAAGGAGACTCTCTTACACAATCATGCCAATCTTGCCTAATGTACCGTATTTTCCGGACCATAGGGCGCACCGGACTATAAGGCGCACTGTTGATGAGCGAGTCTTGTCAGGTCTATTTTCATACAAAAGGCGCACCGGATTATCGGGCACATTAAAGTGGTCATATTTTTTTTATTTTTTTTCTTAATGTAAAACACTTCCTTGTGGTCTACATCAGTGTTTTTCAACCTTTTTTGAGCCAAGGCACATTTTTTTGCGTTGAAAAACTCTGGAGGCACACCACCAGCAGAAATCAGTAAAAAACGAAACTCAGTTGACAGTAAAAAGTTGTTGGATATGACTTTAAAGCATAACCAAGCATGCATCAATATGGCTCTTGTCTCAAAGTAGGTGTACTGTCACCACCTGTCACATCACACACTGACTTATTTGGACTTTATCGCGGTTTTCCTGTGTGTAGTGTTTTAGTTCTTGTCTTGCGCTCCTATTTTGGTGGCTTTTTCTCTTTTTTTTGGTGTTTTCCTGTAGCAGTTTCATGTCTTCCTTTGAGCGATATTTCCCGCATCTACTTTGTTTTAGCAATCAAGAAGATTTCAGTTGTTTTTATCCTTCTTTGTGGGGACATTGTTGATGGTCATGTCATGTTCGGATGTACTTTGCGGACGCCGTCTTTGTTCCACAGTAAGTCTTTGCTGTCGTCCAGCATTCTTTTTTTGTTTACTTTGCAGCCAGTTCAGTTTTAGTCTCGTTCTGCATAGCCTTCCCTAAGCTTCAATGCCTTCTCTTAGGGGCACTCACCTTTTGTTTATTTTTGGTTTAAGCATTAGATACCTTTTTACCTGCACGCTGCCTCTCGCTGTTTCCAACATCTACAAAGCAATTAGCTACCTGCTGCCACCTACTGATATGGAAGAGTATTACACAGTTACTCTGCCGAGCTCTAGACAGCACCGACACTCAACAACAACACATCATTTGCAGACTATAATTACCGGTTTGCCAAAAATATTTTTAACCCAAATAGGTGAAATTAGATAATCTCCCACGGCACACCAGACTGTATCTCACGGCACACTAGTGTGCCGCGGCACAGTGGTTGAAAAACACTGCTCTACATAACATGTAATGGTGGTTCTTGTTGACGCAGTTGGTAGAGTAGCCGTGCCAGCAACCTGAGGGTTCCTGGTTCAATCCCCACCTTCTACCAACCTCGTCACGCCCGGTGTGTCCTTGAGCAAGGCACTTCACCCTTGCTCCTGATGGGTCGTGGTTAGGGCCTTGCATGGCAGATCCCGCCATCAGTGGGTGAATGTGTGTGTGAACGGGTGAATGTGGAAATAGTGTCAAAGCGCTTTGAGTACCTTGAAGGTAGAAAAGCGCTATACAAGTATGTGGGGAGACGTGGCCGGCAGACCGACAGCGAGGCGGGGCACGCCGGGGCCGACCCTGAGATAGGCATAATAATTAGGGATGTCCGATAATGGCTTTTTGCCGATATCCGATATTCCGATATTGTCCAACTCTTTAATTACCGATACCGATATCAACCGATACCGATATATACAGTCGTGGAATTAACACATTATTATGCCTAATTTGGACAACCAGGTATGGTGAAGATAAGGTCCTTTTTTAAAATATTAATAAAATAAAATAAAATAAAATAAGTAAATTAAAAAAAAATTCTTGAATAAAAAAGAAAGTAAAGCAATATAAAAACAGTTACATAGAAACTAGTTATTAATGAAAATGAGTAAAATTAACAGTTAAAGGTTAGTACTATTAGTGGACCAGCAGCACGCACAATCATGTGTGCTTACGGACTGTATCCCTTGCAGACTGTATTGATATATATTGATATATAATGTAGGAACCAGAAATATTAATAACAGAAAGAAACAACCCTTTTGTGTGAATGAGTGTGAATGAGTGTAAATGGGGGAGGGAGGTTTTTTGGGTTGGTGCACTAATTGTAAATGTATCTTGTGTTTTTTATGTTGATTTAATAAAAAAAAACAAAAAAAACGATACCGATAATAAAAAAACGATACCGATAATTTCCGATATTACATTTTAAAGCATTTATCGGACATCTCTAATAATAATGTGTTAATTCCACGACTGTATATATCGGTATCGGTTGATATCGGTATCGGTAATTAAGAGTTGGACAATATCGGAATATCGGATATGGGCAAAAAGCCATTATCGGACAACCCTAATTGAAAATAAAACATTGTATACTTGGCAACATGCCTGGCCACTGTTTGTCGGTCCTGAGAAGAACCCTGCGACACAGACTGTCACAAAGTATAACCCATTTACCATTTCTTTGGTCAAAATGTTGCACAGATGATGTTTTACAGATCATCTTCAAGCTGCTTTCTGACAGTCGCTTCCGGATGCGATGTTTAGTGGGCGGTCTTATTTACGTGGCTCACCTTCGACCCTCACCTCCCAGGCGGTGAACAAGGGGATGGGTCAAATGCAGAGGACACATTTCACCACACCTAGTGTGTGTGTGACAATCTTTGGTACTAAGAAGACTAAGACTGCAACTTCTCCCCGTCATCTTTGTTGTAGCGGTGTAGCGTGCATGGACGGGAGTGGAAGAAGTGTCAAAAGATGGAGCTAACTGTTTTAATGACATTCAGATATAAAACTACAAACCCCGTTTCCATATGAGTTGGGAAATTGTGTTGGATGTAAATATAAACGGAATACAATGATTTGCGAATCATTTTCAACCCATTTTCAGTTGAATATGCTACAAAGACAACATATTTGATGTTCAAACTGATAAACTTTTTTTTTTTTGCAAATGATCATTAACTTTAGAATTTGATGCCAGCAACACGTGACAAAGAAGTTGGGAAAGGTGGCAATAAATACTGATAAAGTTGAGGAATGCTCATCAAACACTTATTTGGAACATCCCACAGGTGAACAGGCAAATTGGGAACAGGTGGGTGCCATGATTGGGTATAAAAGTAGATTCCATGAAATGCTCAGTCATTCACAAACAAGGATGGGGCGAGGGTCACCACTTTGTCAACAAATGCCTGAGCAAATTGTTGAACAGTTTAAGAAAAACCTTTCTCAACCAGCTATTGCAAGGAACTTAGGGATTTCACCATCTACGGTCCGTAATATCATCAAAGGGTTCAGAGAATCTGGAGAAATCACTGCACGTAAGCAGCTAAGCCCGTGACCTTCGATCCCTCAGGCTGTACTGCATCAACAAGCGACATCAGTGTGTAAAGGATATCACCACATGGGCTCAGGAACACTTCAGAAACCCACTGTCAGTAACTACAGTTGGTCGCTACATCTGTAAGTGCAAGTTAAAACTCTCCTATGCAAGGCGAAAACCGTTTATCAACAACACCCAGAAACGCCGTCGGCTTCGCTGGGCCTGAGCTCATCTCAGATGGACTGATACAAAGTGGAAAAGTGTTCTGTGGTCTGACGAGTCCACATTTCAAATTGTTTTTGGAAACTGTGGACGTCGTGTCCTCCGGACCAAAGAGGAAAAGAACCATCCGGATTGTTATAGGCGCAAAGTTGAAAGCCAGCATCTGTGATGGTATGGGGGTGTATTAGTGCCCAAGACATGGGTAACTTACACATCTGGGAAGGCGCCATTAATGCTGAAAGGTACATACAGGTTTTGGAGCAACATATGTTGCCATCCAAGCAACGTTACCATGGACGCCCCTGATTATTTCAGCAAGACAATGCCAAGCCATGTGGCTTCATAGTAAAAGAGTGGCTTCATAGTAAAAGAGTGCGGGTACTAGACTGGCCTGCCTGTAGTCCAGACCTGTCTCCCATTGAAAATGTGTGGCGCATTATGAAGCCTAAAATACCACAACGGAGACCCCCGGACTGTTGAACAACTTAAGCTGTACATCAAGCAAGAATGGGAAAGAATTCCACTTGAGAAGCTTAAAAAATGTGTCTCCTCAGTTCCCAAACGTTTACTGAGTGTTGTTAAAAGGAAAGGCCATGTAACACAGTGGTGAACAGGCCCTTTCCCAACTACTTTGGCACGTGTTGCAGCCATGAAATTCTAAGTTAATTATTATTTGCAAAAAAAAAATAAAGTTTATGAGTTTGAACATCAAATATCTTGTCTTTGTAGTGCATTCAACTGAATATGGGTTGAAAAGGATTTGCAAATCATTGTATTACGTTTATATTTACATTTAACAAGATTTCCCAACTCATATGGAAACGGGGTTTGTACTGTATGTGGCAGGCCATTTCTACCCCTCTTGAGTTTGACACCTGTGCCGTATATAACTAAGAATTTGCTGGAGCAATGAGCACCCAGCAGGGTTTTTGCTTTTTCCAGTGGAAATGGATGAAAAAAGGGCCTCACCTGAGCAGAGGGCTCCTTTGAATCTGAGGCAGTTGAAGTCGTCGCACTCGCAGTGTTTGCCCCACACCTGTCCAAACTCGCTGGCATGGCACGAGCACTGTCCGCACAAGCAGTCCCCTCGCCCATTGCAGATGGGGCTCCCCGGCTTGGGGACGCACTTGTCGTCGTCGGAGGGACTGTAGTCCTCCAAGGAGCACTCGCAGCGCGGGCCCAGGCGGCCCTGGTGACACTGGCACACGCCACACTCGTAGGTGCCGTTACCGCCGCTACACGACGGGCTGTCGGCCTCGGCGTAGGCCTCGCAGTCGCACGCGCAGGCGAAAACCACGCTGACCTCCAGGGAGTCCCTAAAGCCTTGAGGTTTGATGGTGAACGTCTGGCTCTTCTCCTTCGGGCAGCCACGCAACTGAGCCTCCACGCTGAAAGACACCTGAGGAGGACATAGTTCCGGGGTAGTGTGTACGCCGAGATAGACGATGAATCACCAGCACACCTACCGTGTCTCCGATCGTAAGGCCGGAGCAAGACCTGAGACCAGGGATGACCTCGCCGTTCAGGCACGTTGCGTTGAAGGACAGATTGAGCTCATCGGGCACTCCGACCAGCTCCAGCTCCACTTTAGAGCGGATTTTCTACACGCAGATTGTTGTCATTAGAATCTTATAAATAGACCTTGACTTATTTTGGGGCGAAGTCCTTACGGCGTACGCTTCCTCTATGAGCTCAATAACATTCCCAGAGTCGCCGGACAGCTTTCCCACGGTTGTGCCCGGAATGAGCTGGCTGTACCCCTGAGAAAGAGCGAGAGCAACATGGTGACACAGGTTCATGTGCTTGGTTTTGTTGTTGTTAGGGTCGTTTGGTTTTTTTAGAGGTGTCCTGATACAACTTTTCAGGGCTGTTTGTTTACATGCTTTTTTTATTTCTCTTTGCTATTTGGACATATCTTTTGATATGATGTACTTAGTCCATAAGTACACAAACGTGTACTTCATGTGTAGTGACATGCTAATTTTGATTTTTACACTTTTTTTTCCCAAATTCCATTGTATGTTATACTCTTCTGACACCACCAGATAGCAGTATAAGTGTCCACATAAGTGGCATAAGACCCCAATTTAGTAGTGTACACAATTTTGGAAATAAAAGCTAAAAGGTTCTGTCCACGCATGTGGCCACTAAGCCTTTAGAGGTTAAGCATCATTTTATTTTGAGTTTATACTGCAAGTATTATTATTATTACACACCAGCTGCTTGATTGTACAAACCCCGTTTCCATATGAGTTGGGAAATTGTGTTAGATGTAAATATAAACGGAATACAATGATTTGCAAATCATTTTCAACCCATATTCAATTGAATGCACTACAAAGACAAGATATTTGATGTTCAAACTCATAAACTTTATTTTTTTTTGCAAATAATAATTAACTTAGAATTTCATGGCTGCAACACGTGCCAAAGTAGTTGGGAAAGCGCATGTTCACCACTGTGTTACATGGCCTTTCCTTTTAACAACACTCAATAAACGATTGGGAACTGAGGAAACTAATTGTTGAAGCTTTGAAAGTGGAATTCTTTCCCATTCTTGTTTTATGTAGAGCTTCAGTCGTTCAACAGTCCGGGGTCTCCGCTGTCGTATTTTACGCTTCATAATGCGCCACACATTTTCGATGGGAGACAGGTCTGGACTGCAGGCGGACCAGGAAAGTACCCGCACTGTTTTTTTACGAAGCCACGCTGTTGTAACACGTGCTGAATGTGGCTTGGCATTGTCTTGCTGAAATAAGCAGGGGCGTCCATGAAAAAGACGGTCTTAGATGGCAGCATATGTTGTTCCATACCTTTCAGCATTAATGGCGCCTTCACAGATGTGTAAGTTACCCATGCCTTGGGCACTAATACACCCCCATACCATCACAGATGCTGGCTTTTGAACTTTGCGTCGATAACAGTCTGGATGGTTCGCTTCCCCTGAGACGATGTCGAATATTTCCAAAAACAATTTGAAATGTGGACTCGTCAGACCACAGAACACTTTTCCACTTTGCATGAGTCCATCTTAGATGATCTCGGGCCCAGAGAAGCCGACGGCGTTTCTGGATGTTGTTGATAATTGGCTCTCGCTTTGCATAGTAGAGCTTTAACTTGTACTTACAGATGTAGCGAAAAACTGTATTTAGTGACAGTGGTTTTCTGAAGTGTTCCTGAGCCCATGTGGTGATATCCTTTAGAGATTGGTGTCAGTTTTTGATACAGTGTCGTCTTAGGGATCGAAGGTCACGGTCATTCAATGTTGGTTTCCGGCCATGCCGCTTACGTGGAGTGATTTCTCCAGATTCTCTGAACCTTTTGATGATATTATGGACCGTAGATGTTGAAATCCCTAAATTTCTTGCAATTGCACTTTGAGAAAAGTTGTTCTTAAACTGTTTGACTATTTGCTCACGCAGTTGTGGACAAAGGGGTGTACCTCGCCCCATCCTTTCTTGTGAAAGACTGAGCATTTTTTGGGAAGCTGTTTTTATACCCAATCATGGCACCCACCTGTTCCCAATTTGCCTGCACACCTGTGGGATGTTCCAAATAAGTGTTTGATGAGCATTCCTCAACTTTATCAGTATTTATTGCCACCTTTCCCAACTTCTTTGTCACGTGTTGCTGGCATCAAATTCTAAAGTTAATGATTATTTGAAAAAAAAATAAAGTTTATGAGTTTGAACATCAAATATGTTGTCTTTGTAGCATATTCAACTGAATTTGGGTTGAAAAGGATTTGCAAATCATTGTATTATGTTTATATTTACATCTAACACAATTTCCCAACTCATATGGAAACGGGGTTTGTAACATGCATAGATTAGATTAGACATTAGACCAACTTTTTTGATCCACAAGGGAAATTGTTCCACACAGTAGCTCAGTTACAATGGATGGAAAGGGTAAGGGTGGAAAGGATCGTGCACACAAGGGCACAAAAAGAGGGCGAAAACAAAAGGTATAATGTAGCAATATAAAATATAACATATATGTAATATTTACATATTATATACCCAGTATGAATATATACTGAAATATTATATTATTATATTATATTATATTAATTGTAGTTTTCATTAAAACATTTGGAGGTGTTGAAATCACCATGTAAAAATCACTAATGCTAATTGTTAGCATGTCTATTGCATATCCAATGTAAATTAGCATTAAGCTAACAAGGGACTACCACGGCTATACCTGGGCCCTACGCATAAAGCGGGATCTGCGTTTCACGAGGGGCAGCCCGGCAACTGTTTCCCTTTTGATACGATACTGATATTGCAGCCTTGACTGTTGGCAGAAACCAATATCGATCCGATACAAGCATGAGTAATGCATACTTTAAATACATACTGATGTTGTGATCATATCATCATATCATATTACTGAAACTGCTTGAGCAGAGTCTGGAATGGACTGTATAGCCTCCCATTTCGTTGTTACATTTAGTTTTCTCATATTTCTGAGTCTCATTTGCAAGTATGCATTCATTTTCAGTTTGTTCTAGGTATGTTGCTGTAGTCAGGAAGTAGTGTTTTGCTATTTAGCTGTCTAGAAAATTGCTATATAAATCAAATCTATCATTAATATTATTAGGCCAGGAATGTGCCAGTCTTGCTTTAGGTTGAGTCCTACAAAGTGTTTGTACTGTAAGTATTGTACTTATCACACACCAGCTGTTTGACTGTAACGTGCATCTCAGTCGTTGCTTTATTTGAAAAAATTGTAAGTGTTGAAATTGCCCTGTAAATTTGCTAATGCAAATTAGTAGCATGTATATGGCATATCATATGTAAATTAGCATTGAGCTAGCACATTTGTTTTGCATTCCTTTTATGTTGCAATGTACGTTTTTGTGTGTCTGTATGCGGAGTAAAACTATGGAACAAACTGGACTTACAACACAAGCAATGCCAAACTATTAATCGATTTAAACTATTATACAAACATGGGGTCTGGTTCAAATATAGAGATGAGGGTCTTTAATTTGACCTGCTGCTGTACTCTGTCTCAAAGTGTTAACATGTGCTCAATGTTTCCTTACCATTATTGCTATGTTGTCTATTACCATTATTGTTATGTTGTCTATTACCATTGTTGGTATATTCATTATTCCTACATTGTTGATACAAAATATTGTTACACTGTAATAATCATTGTTACCTGTGGTAATACAACATCTGTATTATAATCCTTGAACAAAGTAAGAGTGAAACTCATGTGAATAATCACTGAATGGAGAACTGGGGGTGGGATTAAATAAATTATCTTCTTCCCACTCCCTTTCAGGCAAAACTGGACAATCATGCATTACATACTATACATTACCTTTTGCACTATATTAATTTATATTATTATGTGTTGTCAACTTTGTACTTTTTTATGTCATTGCCTGAAATAAATAAATAAATGAATGAAATTGAAAATGAAAATGTAACAAATACTTTTTTTTAGTTCTGTGTTAGTAATATTAACATATACTGAACAAAAATTTAAATGCAACACTTTTGTTTTTGCTCCCATTTTTCATGAGTAGAACTCAAAGATGTACAACTTTTACTATATACACAAAATACCTATTCCTCTCTAATATTGCTCACAAATCTGTGTTAGTGAGCATTTCTTCTTTGCCAAGATAATCCATCACACCTCACAGGTCTGGCATATCAAGATGCTGATTAAACAGCATGATTCTTGCACAGGTGTGCCTTAGGCTGCCGTCAGTAAATCAATCAGGGACAGGTCAGGGAAACGAGTGCTCAGGGAGACATGTAGGAAAAGGAACCGAAATTAAGAGCGCTGACAGGAAATAAACACAAACGCAGAGGAAAACCCAAACATAATTAAACTGTCAGTAACAAGCCTGACAGAACAGCTTGTATCAGAGTCTGGGTATAAGGACAACTTTAGGACAACTTAAAGGCCTACTGAAACCCACTACTACCGACCACGCAGTCTGATAGTTTATATATCAATGATGAAATCTTAACATTGCAACACATGCCAATACGGCCGGGTTAGCTTACTAGAGTGCAATTTTAAATTTCACGCGAAATATCCTGCTGAAAACGTCTCGGTATGATGACGTCTGCGCGTGACGTGACGGATTGTAGAGGACATTTTGGGACAGCATGGTGGCCAGCTATTAAGTTGTCTGTTTTCATGGCAAAATTTTACAGTATTCTGGACATCTGTATTGGTGAATCTTTTTCAATTTGTTCAATGAACAATGGAGACAGCAAAGAAGAAAGCTGTAGGTGGGAAGCGGTGTATTGCGGCAGATGTTGTGCCGGATAACGCACCTCCGCCGTAGAATGCACCCCTTGACTGTTGTGCCGGATAACACAGCCGGTGTTTCATTGTTTACATTCCCTGAAGATGACAGTCAAGCTTTACCATTGGCCTGTGGAGAACTGGGACAACAGAGACTCTTACCAGAAGGACTTTGAGTTGGATGCGCAGACGCGGTACCGTGAGTACGCATGCAGCTGCGGCTTCCAAACATTTGATCGCTTGTCCGTACGTGCGTGCCGCTATGTGCATGTCACGTACGTAACTTTGGGGACTTTGGGGAAATACATGTGCTGTATGAACTTTGGGGAGGTGAACGGTACTTTGGGCTGTGGGATTGAGTGTGTTGTGCAGGTTGTATTGGCGGGTTATATGGACGGGAGGGGGGAGGTGTTTGTTATGCGGGATTAATTTGTGGCATATTAAATATAAGCCTGGTTGTGTTGTGGCTAATAGAGTATATATATGTCTTGTGTTTATTTACTGTTTTAGTCATTCCCAGCTGAATATCAGGTCCCACCCGCCTCTCACAGCATCTTCCCTATCTGAATCGCTCTCACTGCCCTCTAGTCCTTCACTCTTACTTTCCTCATCCACAAATCTTTCATCCTCGCTCAAATTAATGGGGAAATCGTCGCTTTCTCGGTCCGAATCGCTCTCGCTGCTGGTGGCATGCATGATTGTAAACAATGTGCAGATGTGAGGAGCTCCACAACCTGTGACGTCACGCGCATATCGTCTGCTACTTCCGGTACAGGCAAGGCTTTTTTATCAGCGACCAAAAGTTGCGAACTTTATCGTCGATGTTCTCTACTAAAAATATGGCAATATCGCGAAATGATCAAGTATGACACATAGAATGGACCTGCTATCCCCGTTTAAATAAGAAAATCGCATTTCAGTCGGCCTTTAATCTCTGCTTGGTTGAAGTGATGCTTTTTTAAATATTTGTACTTCCCTCACTCTAAAAGCCAAAAGCACTTTGTTTTTTTCAACTGAATAATGTATTTGCTGCGTGCTAAATGTAATCAGCCTTCATGTGTTAATTGATTGAAAGTGTTCATTTTAAACGTATGTGGACGCAACAGCCGTTCTCTTCCCGAGTTTAGAAATTAGAGAAACAGTATCTCAATTCTTTTAAGTCTTTTTTTAGATTTTAGACGTGGGCGTCAACTGTTATTTTTTTGCTGATATTGGACCAATATCCGATATCAATCTTACGTTTTTCTTTTGAAAGCACAGTCAAGAATTTACCTTGTAGAGCGGCACCACATTGTTTGTCACAGCAAAAATCAGATTGATGTTGTTCTCTGACATTTTCTCCGTCAGAAGCGCCAAGGAGGGATAGTCCTGGAATAGAAGCGGGGAAGGCCAAGACATACATTAAAAACACGTCTATTTTAGAAAAGTAATTCTTCATTGGTTTTACAAGGAGTAGCAATATTTTAGAGCTTGATGGGTTAATCAACATCAGAGGTGTCCAGGGGCCATTTTTAACCCCACGCTAGTTTTCTAGTGGCACTTGATGTATTACAAAAATAAAATACCGCCCTAGCTGTAAAATATGAGCACCTCTGATCTAGAAACATGTTTTTTGTTCCCAAGCAGGCTATGCTATTAGACCAGGGGCGTCAAACGTACGGCCCGAGGGCTGGATCGGGCCCGCGAACAGGGCCCGCGGGATGAGTTTGCTAAGTATAAATATTAACCTGAAATTTGTGAATGAAATAAACAGCTGTTCTAAATGTGTCCACTGGATGTCGTAATAGCAATTCTTTGTATCTTTGTAGATGCTGCTACATATGTGCAAAATAAACCACATGATGTAGTACATCAGTCGAGGAAAATGATCAAACTACATAAATAACATACTGTAATTTGATTTTGATATAATTTTTTTTATCTTGATTGATTGAAAATGAACACCAAAGAGTTGACTGATGAACATTATCACATAATTTATTCAGAAAATATAAATAACTAGAGATGTCCGATAATATCGGCCTGCCGATATTATCGGTCCATAAATGCGTTAAAATGTAATATCGTAAATTATCGGTATCGTTTTTTTAATTATCGGTATCGTTGTTTTTTTATTTATTTTATTAAATCAACATAAAAAACACAAGATTAGTGCACCAACCCAAAAATCTTCCCTCTCTTGTTTCTTTCTGTTATTAATATTCTGGTTTCTACATTATATATCAAAATATATCAATACAGTCTGCAACGGATACAGTCCGTAAGCACACATGATTGTGCGTGCTGCTGGTCCACTAATAGTACTAATCTTTAACAGTTAATTTTACTAATTTTCATTAATTACTAGTTTCTATGTAACTGTTTTTAAATTGTTTTACTTTCTTTTTTATTCAAGAAAATGTTTTTGATTTATTTATCTTATTTTATTTTATTAATATTTAAAAAAAGGACCTTATCTTCACCATACCTGGTTGTCCAAATTAGGCATAATAATGTGTTAATTCCACGACTGCATATATCGGTTGATATCGGTATCGGTTGATATCGGTATCGGTAATTAAAAGTTGGACAATATCGGAATATCGGATATCGGCAAAAAGCCATTATCAGACATCCCTATAAATCAATCAATCAATCAATGTTTATTTATATAGCCCTAAATCACAAGTGTCATAAAGATAGAATACTATTATCCGCAACATGTAAGTGTAAAAAAAAAACAACATTATGATTTGTACATTTTCAGAATGTGCTTGTTCTATTTTTAAATTATTTATTAATTAATTATTTATTTATTAATTATTATGAAATTCTTTGTCTTTATTTTTAAGCTATTGTGCCGTGATTTTTGCCAGTCCAGCCCACTTGGGAGTAGATTTTTCTCCATGTTAAGTTAAAGTTAAAGTACCAATGATTGTCACACACACACTAGGTGAGGCGAAATTATTCTCTGCATTTGACCCATCACCCTTGACCACCCCCTGGGAGGTGAGGGGAGCAGAGGGCAGCAGCGGTGGCCGCGCCCGGGAATCATTTTGGTGATTTAACCCCCAATTCCAACCCTTAATGCTGAGTGCCAAGCAGGGAGATAATGGGTGGCCCCTCATCTGAAATGAGTTTGACACTACTGTATTAGACCCTGTTAGAATATTGCGATTCCTGTTTTTTTTTAAAGAGGACAGAACCTGCAAGGTAAAAGTATGATTAGGTTTGAGGACAGGGACAGCGGCCACGTAGCAAGGTGTCGGTTTTGTAAACCAGAGGTGGTGGGTTTAAACCCCCCTGTGCCTTTGTGAAAGGGGACTTATGATGAATTTGGTATTTTCTGACTTTTCAATATTGTTAGATACTCGTGTTAAACAATGCTAAAGCGCCAAATCATAGGGTTCATGCATTTTGGTAACGTTTTACGGTAACTGACTTTAGCATGTCAAGCTCTCAACCAGAGAGAGGGTGAGGAGCTCCATGCTTTGTGTGAAACATGAAACACGGTAGGATAAGGATTATTTTCATTGAATCTGGAAATATTAATAATAACACCGACAAACTGTACAACATGCAGTAACATAAATGTTGCTTGAAGTAGCTTTTTTTATGCGAGTGTGCAGGTGTACCTAATTGTTGTGACCGGGTGAATCTATATCTTGTTTATGAGGTTTATTTTCAACCGTGTGTGAAAAAAAAATAACAGTGACGACTTATATATAGATATATATTTACACAGTGTACATTTTCAAAGGATAAATAAATGATGATACTTTTGGTGAGGGTGTGGCGTGGCTTCATTTGCAATCTGGGAATGCCTCCAGAGTGGAACATCTTCCAGAGAGACTCAAAAAATGGGTTATAAAAGTGATTGTGGAGCAAAATTTACACCAAAGCATATCCAATACATACATTTTGATATTTTTCATTTTCAAAACCATTACAATATATGGATTTTTTTTTTAACCTTTAGGGCTCCCCTCAAGTTTGGTACCGGGGACCCGGAAGGTTTTAGTCATAAAAATGTAAAACAAATAAGTCATATACAAAACAATTTTCAATGCTTAAATCTGTAGATCAACTTCAGATCTATCTGTCGATATAAAGTTGTTGTTTTTTTTAAACGTTTATGCCATTTTTGTTAAAGAAGACTAGAGATGTCCGATAATGGCTTTTTTGCCGATATCCGATATTGTCCAACTCTTAATTACCGATTCCAATATCAACCGATACCGATATATACAGTCGTGGAATTAACACATTCCATCCATCCATTTTCTACCGCTTATTCCCTTCGGGGTCGCGGGGGGTGCTGGAGCCTATCTCAGCTACAATCGGGCGGAAGGCGGGGTACACCCTGGACAAGTCGCCACCTCATCACAGGGCCAACACAGATAGACAGACAACATTCACACTCACATTCACACACTAGGGCCAATTTAGTGTTGCCAATCAACCTATCCCCAGGTGCATGACTTTGGAGGTGGGAGGAAGCCGGAGTACCCGGAGGGAACCCACGCAGTCACGGGGAGAACATGCAAACTCCACACAGAGAGATCCCGAGCCCGGGATTGTACCCAAGACTACTCAGGACCTTCGTATTGTGAGGCAGATGCACCCTAATTTTGTTGTGATGCCGCGCTGGATGCATTAAACAATGTAACAAGGTTTTCCAAAACAAATAAACTCAAGTTATGGAAAAAAATGCCAACATGGCACTGCCATATTTATTATTGAAGTCACAAAGTGCATTATTTTTTTTTTTAACATGCCTCAAAACAGCAGCTTGGAATTTGGGACATGCTCTCCCTGAGAGAGCATGAGGAGGTTGAGGTGGGCAGGATTTGGGGGGGCGGGGTTGAGGTTGGGGCGGGGCTAGCAGGGGGGGTGTATATTGTAGTGTCCCGGAAGAGTTAGTGCTGCAAGGGGTTCTGGGTATTTGTTCTGTTGTGTTTATGTTGTGTTACGGTGCGGATGTTCTCCCAAAATGTGTTTGTCATTCTTGTTTGGTGTGGGTTCACAGTGTGACGCATATTTTTAACAGTGTTAAAGTTGTTTATACTGCCACCCTCAGTGCGACCTGTATGGCTTTTGACCAAGGCAGTGCCTTTAAGGTTTATTGGCGCTCTGTACTTCTCCCTACCTCCGTGTACACAGCGGCGTCTTAAAAAATCATAAATGTTACTTTTTTAAACCGATACCGATAATTTTGAAACCGATACCGATAATTTCCAATATTATATTTTAAAGCATTTATCGGACATCCCTAAAGAAAACCCTTTTTTTAAATGGCAAAAACGCAAAATATGCAACATTTCCCCCCCCCAAAATGTTCAAAGTCGAATATTTGATATGAGATAATTGGAGCCTTAAATTGGTCAATAATTCATAACAATATTTATTTTGAGAAATGACAGTTTAAATAAAAGAAAACACTAAAATTCTCAAGGATCCAAAACAACCCTAAATGGTAAAAATAAATAAATACTTATTATTTTATGATTTCACGAATGCAAAGTATTTTAGCCAGGGAGTTGCCTCCTGGCCTGCAGTATGAAGGGCAACCATCCCCCCCCCCCCCCCCCTCTAGTCTGTGGAGTGGACAGGCCTCAATAATGTGGTCCATTGTCTGTGTCTCTTCATAAGCACAAAGTGGGCTTGGCTTGCTTCCCCATCTGTAAAGGTCTTGTCCAGTCCTAAATCTATTGCCCTCTGTCTCCTTGGGAGGTTGGTGCCAGAGACTTGTTGGGGAGGGTCTGACACCAGATGTTTGTTTGGGACCTCCTTTGACTCCCCTTCATTTTTCCAAGCGGGTGTCATAGTTGGCTGGAGGAATTTTCTTCCAGATCAGTTTTCTGGACGGAAGACGGGCTGAGGCTGGGTTGAAAATATATTTTTTAATTTGGAATTTGGGGAGAGTCTTTGGCTTTTTGGATCATCTTTTGAGTAAAGGTGACTCGCCTGATGTGTGGGGGGGGGGCAATAATAGATAGGACGTGGAGTCAGGGGAGGGGTGTTGAACAGATGATCCCAGTTATTATGTGCATGGTTGAGTTGAGCTGGGTGTCCACCTGGTGCACATGGGCTGACCTTGTCCAGACAGGGACACAGTATTCTGCAGCGGAGTATACCAGGGTCAGTGCCGAGGTACAGACCAGGTTGTTTCTGGCCTTCACCTTTGCTGCTGTACCTTTCAGGTCTTCCTTGAAGAATAGTGTTCTATCAAGGGTCACTCCCAGATAGGTTGGATTTGGGGCATGCTGCAGGTTAAGTCCACCCAGTTGGATATTTAGCCCTGAAGAAGCTTTGGTGTTGTTGGGGTGGAAAACACTTGACGCTGTTGTGGCTGGGCTTGGTTTTAGGTTGTGCAGTGCTGGTCCAGCT
The DNA here is from genome assembly GCF_033978685.3 of Nerophis lumbriciformis. Classification (NCBI taxonomy): domain Eukaryota; kingdom Metazoa; phylum Chordata; class Actinopteri; order Syngnathiformes; family Syngnathidae; genus Nerophis; species Nerophis lumbriciformis. The sequence continues at coordinate 27,872,408 of NC_084571.2, read as the reverse complement.
TTGCAAGATCTTCCACAAGCACTTTTCAAGGAAATCAAAGCCTGGGGCTTGAGTTGCCAGAAAGTTGTCATCTGCATAAATACATTTGGTGGTGGGTAAATCATTTGTGTATAGATTAAAAAGTATTGGGGCCAGGACAGATCCTTTTTTTCTGCATCCTCCAGGCACAAGATGAACTTTGAACCTCCAGTTGGTTAACACGGTTGGGTTTGTTGTTGTTGCCCATGCAGGCAGGGAGTGCCTCTTTGAGTTTCAGCAGGAGGCCTTTGTGCCAAACAGTATCGTACGCAACTGTGAGGTCAAGAAAAACTGTTCCTGTCTTCAGTCTGTGCTCAAAACCATTCTCAATGAAGGTCGTTTGGGCCAGTACTTGCTCTCCTGTGCTTCGGTCCCTGCGGAAGCCAGCCTGGTCCACACAATGGATCTCTTCAACTCTGAGGTATATACTGTACGTTGCAATGTAAGTTGTACAGAGATTCTGAAGGGGACGCAGAGTAGAGAGATCGGCCGGTAGCTTGCTGGTACCAGGTTTTGTCATGGCAATGACTTTTGCAGACCTTCATTTCTTTGGGATGGATTTTGTCTGTACCTGTTCACCCAGGTTAGAGTTTGGGGGACCAGGTGTTTCATGAACTCTGGAAAAATTGCATTTAAGATGTGACTTTAAGGTTTTACTACTTAGGTATAAAATACTACACGGTCTAGCTCCATCCTATCTTGCCGATTGTATTGTAGCATATGTCCCGGCAAGAAATCTGCGTTCAAAGAACTCCGGCTTATTAGTGATTCCCAGAGCCCAAAAAAAATCTGCGGGCTATAGAGCGTTTTCTATTCGGGCTCCAGTACTATGGAATGCCCTCCCGGTAACAATTAGAGATGCTACCTCAGTAGAAGCATTTAAGTCCCATCTTAAAACTCATTTGTATACTCTAGTCTTTAAATAGACCCCTTTTTGATCTGCCGTTTCTTTTTTTGCCCCCCTTTCCTTTGTGGAAGGGGGGCACAGGTTCGGTGGCCATGGATGAAGTGCAGGCTGTCCAGAGTCGGGACCCGGAGTGGACCGCTCGCCTGTGCATCGGTTGGGGATATCTCTGCGCTGCTGACCCGTCTCCGCTCGGGTTGGTCTCCTGCTGGCCCCACTATGGACTGGACTCTCACTATTATGTTAGATTTACTATCGACTGGATTTTCACAATATTATGCTAGACCCACTCGACGTCCATTGCATCCGGTCTCCCCTAGAGGGGGGAGGGTCACCCACATCTGCGGTCCTCTCCAAGGTTTCTCATAGTCATTCACATTGACATCCCGCTGGGTTGTGAGTTTTTCCTTGCCCTTATGTGGGCTTGTGCAGCCCTTTGAGACACTTGTGATTTAGGGCTATATAAATAAACATTGATTGATTGATTGATTGAAATTGATATCATATGCAACTGCCATTCCACATTTCATTCCCAGCTTGGTGTTGCTTTCCTTGATGAAGTTATTTCTGTGTTTCGTTACTTCGGTTGTAATTAATCTCCTCGTGTTTTTATCTTGGGTTGCTTTTGCAATAGTCAGATCTATAGATAAACTTCAGATCTATCTGTCGACTATAAGTTTGATTATTTTTTTATGTTTTTTTATTTGTTTTATCCCCTTTTAATCATAGAAAACTTATATTATTCACCCCCTAAAAATATTTCAAAGTGAAATATTTGATGAGAAGTAATTAGAGCCCTCAATAGGTCAATAATTCATTACAAAATTCATTTTGATTCATAATTTATCATTTGCGCAAACCAGCCTGCATGACAGCTTTGTGTTGTTAGAGTGAACGTTACAAATTGTTCTTGTTACATTTCAACTGTTTGCTCTTTTATTCCAATTTTTTAAATGTAGCTGTGTACCGTAAATGGCCCAAGGCCGCATTTTGGACACCTATGATCTAGACCAGGGGTCCCCAAACTACGGCCCGCCAGCGTCAAAAATCTGGCCCCCGGGCAGTCTTAAGTTAAAAAAAAACAAAAAAAAACAAAAACGTTTTTTTGTTTTTTTTTATAATTAAAAAAAAAAAATCTGACCTTTCTAATCCATTTTCATTTCAATCCATCTTGTTACTCTCGGTGTCTCCTAGCATATTGTATAAAAAAAGCATTTTCTCATCGATAATGTGACATCATTGCGCTTGAAAAAAAATTAAAATAAATAAATATATATATATATATATATATATATATATATATATATATATATATATATATATATATATATATATACTGTATATATATATATATATATATATATATATATATATATATATATATATATATATTTATGTATATATATATATATATATATATATATATATATATATATATATATATATATATAGTCAAAAAGTTTGGGGACCCCTGATCTAGACCATTTGTAAGAGTTTTAAATGTAGATTAAAATAACTAGGGATATCCGATAATGGCTTTTTGCCGATATCCGATATTCCGATGCTGTCCAACTCTTTAATTACCGATACCGATATCAACCGATACCGATATCAACCGATATATGCAGTCGTGGAATTAACACATTATTATGCCTAATTTGGACAACCAGGTATGGTGAAGATAAGGTTATTTAAAAAATAAATAAATAAATACAAAAAAATAAATTAAAAACATTTTCTTGAGTAAAAAAGAAAGTAAAACAATATAAAAACAGTTACATAGAAACTAGTAATTAATGAAAATAAGTAAAATTAACTGTTATAGGTTAGTACTATTAGTGGACCAGCAGTACACACAACCATGTGTGCTTACGGACTGTATCTCTTGCAGACTGTATTGATATATATTGATATATAATGTCGGAACCAGAATATTAATAACAGAAAGAAACAACCCTTTTGTGTGAATGAGTGTAAATGGGGGAGGAAGGTTTTTTGGGTTGGTGCACTAATTGTAAGTGTATCTTGTGTTTTTTATGTTGATTTAATAAAAAAAAAAAAACAAGAAAAAAAAAACGATAACGATAATAAAAAAAACGATACCGATAATTTCCGATATTACATTTTAACGCATTTATCGGCCGATAATATCGGCAGGCCGGTATTATCGGACATCTCTAAAAATAACCATAGGTCCCCTTTAAGTCCATCAAACTCATTTGCCAACCTTCTTTCCTGTCTTTCAACTAAAATGGGAGCATATATTTTCAAATAGTGAGCAACTAGCCAACATGGATACACCCTTGACCCCGCAATGTGTTCTGTCAAGCTGCTCCCTTTACCAGCACAGTGGTTTTGTTGTAGACGTTGTCACCGCCAAGGTGGCACTCTCCGTCGTTGGGCTGCACGATGCCGGCGATGCGTCCGTCCAAAGCGATGTGGGTTTTGGCGTCGGTGGTGAACACCAGAAGGTGCGAGGCATCAGAACGCCAGCCGATCTTGTCCTTAAAAGACGGTTGGGGTAAGATGTTAACACGTGATGGGATGCATGTTAACTTTTTTCTTTTTGTACAGTCAAATGATTTATTTTTGAAAATCAGATTCATCACACTTTTGAATTTGGAATAACCATGATTAATCACAGGCTATGACTCTCTTGCATAACTTCAATTAGCTTAAAACAAGAGCCCAATATCTGAACAAAATTATATTTTATAGGCAGAGCGTCATACAGGAATTGTTTTTGATGTTTTACTCAAATGCATGTCATTTGTTCAAAATTTGCTAACAGTTTTATCTAAAGTCCAGTCTGGGTATATTTTAAAATGAAATTTGCCTATCATTCACAATCCCTATGTGGGACAGAAATAATTTTTTTCTAAGTGTCAAAAAAGTCGGGATTTTTTCCAAATGTCAAAAAGTCTGGATTTTTTCTAAGTGGCATAAATCAGGATTTTTTCTAAGTGGCATAAATTTGGATTTTTTCGAAGTGTCAAATATGTGTTTTTTTTCAAAGTGTCAAAAAGTCAGCATTTTTTCTAAATGTCAAAAAGTCGTGATTTTTTTTAAGTGTCACAAAGTCGTGATTTTTTCTAAGTGTCAAAAAGTTGGGAATTTTTGTAAGTGTCAAAAAAGTCGGGATTTTTTTCTAAGTGTCAAAAAAATTGGGATTTTTTCTAAATGTCATAAATCTGGATTTTTTCTAAGTGTCAAAACATCTGGATTTTTTCTAAGTGTCAAAAAGTCAGAATTTTTCTAAATGTCACAAAGTCGTGATTTTTTTCTAAGTGTCAAAAAATCTGGATTTTTTCTAGGTGTCAAAAAGTCGGGATTTTTTCTAAGTGTCAAAAAAAATCCAGACTTTTTGACACTTAGAAAAAAATCCAGACTTTTATAAAAACTAAAGGTAACGCAAACGAGCGTATTTTCGTGTCTTTCTCGCAATCTCTGGGTCCGAGTCGAATGTCAAAAAGTCTGGATTTTTTCCAAGTGTCAAAAAGTCAGGATTTTTTCAAAATGTTAAAAACTCAAGATTTTTTTAAGTGTCACAAAGTCGGGATTTTTTCTAAGTGTCAAAAAAGTCTGGATTTTTTTCTATGTGTCAAAAAGTCGCGATTCTTTTCTGACATTTAGAAAAAATCCCGACTTTTTGACACTTGGAAAATATCCAGACTTTTTGGCATTCGACCTGAGATTGCGGGAAAGACACGAAAAGACGCTCGTTTGCGTTACCTTTAGTTTTTATACACCTGCGTGAGGATTATGAATAATTCTTCATCTAAACTGAAAGATATGAATAGCCTATCAGTCGGCATCCCACTGAGAGCAGACACTGTAAAGTAAGTAATTATTATGTTTGTAGTTTGTATTTCTTGTTTAGTACTTACTCTAGTGCTACTTGCTGGACCTGTTTATCACTCAGCTTCTAAAACTTGTCGCTTGTCATCCTCCCTATTTTGGCGTATGCTTAAAATTAGCAAGAAACGTAAATATTACATGTTATTATTAGAAATGTCCGATGATATCGGACTGCCGTTATTATCGGCCGATAAATGCTTTAAAATGTAATAATCGGTATCAAAATTATCGGTATCGGTTTCAAAAAATAAAATGTATGACTTCTTACAACGCCGCTGTGTACACGGACGTAGGGAGAAGTACAGAGCGCCAATAAACCTTAAAGGCACTGCCTTTGCGTGCCGGCCCAATCACATAATATCTACGGCTTTTCACACACACAAGTGAATGCAAAGCATACTTGGTCAACAGCCATACAGGTCACACTAAGGGTGGCCGTCTAAACAACTTTAACACTGTTACAAATATGCGCCACACTGTGAACCCACACCAAACAAGAATGACAAACACATTTCGGGAGAACAGCCGCACCGTAACACAACATAAACACAACAGAACAAATACCCAGAACCCCTTGCAGCACTAACTCTTCCGGAACACTACAATATACACCCCCCGCTACCCCCTACCCCTATAACCCCCCCCCAATCCCGCCCACCTCAACCTCGTCATGTACTTTGTGACTTCAATAATAAATATGGCAGTGCCATGTTGGCATTTTTTCCCATAACCTGAGTTGGTTTATTTTGGAAAACCTTGTTACATTGTTTAATGCATCTAGTGGGGCATCCCAACAAAATTAGGCATAATAATGTGTTGATTCCACGACTGTATATATCGGTATCGGTTGATATCGGAGTCGGTAATTAAGAGTTGGACAATATCGGGATATCGGCAAAAAAGCCATTATCGGACATCTCTAGTTATTATGAATGTGCCAATCACTACATTACATATATACTTACATGTTGATGGAGGTTTTTGAATTTTTTTTTTAGAGCACTCTATAGTCGGAAGGGAGTGAATCCTCGTTACCTCCATTGTTAGCTGACTCTTGCAAGCATTTATTTAAATAAGGAAAACATATGTCTGATTTTCTCACATAAGGATTGTGAACGATAGACAAAATTCCCAAAAAGTTCCCCTTTAGCTGTTTTTTCCCCTCACCTTGCACACCACCGCCTGGATGACAGCATCAAATCCACCCTCCGGAGCGTCTCTATTTCGGGACACCTGTTGCTTCTCCACCTCCTCGGTGAAGCGGGCCACCGTCTCCGTCAGGGACAGCACATGCTTGAACCCAAACTGGGCCTGACAATCCGTATGAATCCTTTAGGAGATGGAAGAAGACAATGTGGAATAGCCTTTTTGCCCGGACATTTGCAAACTTTTCCTGGCCACTTACCCATAGCAGGGGTTGTCTATGGTTACCGGTGGGGACATGTACATGTAGGGGGACACGGTCTTGTCCACGAAGGCTCCAAATCCCATGCGTAGGTTGCTGGTTTTCTTCCCCATGGTTTCTGCGAGCTTGTTTCCCAGAGTCTGGAGGCGAGCTAAGTCGTCTATCATGGAATAGGAAAGGTCCATCAGGTAGTAGAGGTCGACCGGGTAATCCTCCACTTGCTTCACGGTTACAGTGAATCTTTTGGAGTCACCTGTGGGGCAAAGACAGGTTTAGAATTTGTTGCACTCTTCAAAGGTCGAGTCGGGTCCACCTGGCCTGAGCTCCATGAGAATCTTCTGCGGCGTTATCTGAGTGACGTCGTCAGCCTCCCCCGACGCTTTGTCACTAAGCGGCTTGTCCTCCTGGACCACCAAAGTGCTGCCGGGCGACTCCAGATCTGCCTCGGAGCAGCCTCCGTCCAGAAGATTCTGCTTCAGGTCACAGCGAGACACACCGGCTCCTCCCATGCCAAATGTCTGGAACAAAGACATTATCCGATACCAGAGTTACCGTGAAAATCTGCCTCTTTTAGAGAAGGTTTTCATGACTTCATTAAAGGGGAACATTATCACCAGACCTATGTAAGCGTCAATATATACCTTGATGTTGCAGAAAAAAGACCATATTTTTTTTTAACTGATTTCCGAACTCTAAATGGGTGAATTTTGGCGAATTAAACGCCTTTCTAATATTCGCTCTCGGAGCGTTGACGTCACAACGTGACGTCACATCAGGAAGCGATCCGCTATTTTCTCAAACACAGAGTCAAATCAGCTATGTTATTTTCCGTTTTTTCGACTGTTTTCCGTACCTTGGAGACTCATGCCTCGTCGGTGTGTTGTCGGAGGGTGTAACAACACGAACAGGGACGGATTCAAGTTGCACCAGTGGCCCAAAGATGCGAAAGTGGCAAGAAATTGGACGTTTGTTCCGCACACTTTACCGACGAAAGCTATGCTACGACAGAGATGGCAAGAATGTGTGGATATCCTGCGACACTCAAAGCAGATGCATTTCCAACGATAAAGTCAAAGAAATCTGCCGCTAGACCCCCATTGAATCTGCCGGAGTGTGTGAGCAATTCAGGGACAAAGGACCTCGGTAGCACGGCAAGCAATGGTGGCAGTTTGTTACCGCAGACGAGCGAGCTAAACCCCCTGGATGTCTTGGCTCACATCGACCCTAGCTTCCCTGGCCTGCTGACATCAACTCCAAAACTGGACAGATCAGCTTTCAGGAAAAGAGCACGGATGAGGGTATGTCTACAGAATATATTAATTGATGAAAATTGGGCTGTCTGCACTCTCAAAGTGCATGTTGTTGCCAAATGTATTTCATATGCTGTAAACCTAGTTCATAGTTGTTAGTTTCCTTTAATGCCAAACAAACACATACCAATCGTTGGTTAGAAGGCGATTGCCGAATTCGTCCTCGCTTTCTCCCGTGTCGCTGGCTGTCGTGTTGTTTTCGTCGGTTTCGCTTGCATGCGGTTCAAACCGATATGGCTCAATAGCTTCAGTTTCTTCTTCAATTTCGTTTTCGCTACCTGCCTCCACACTACAACCATCCGTTTCAATACATTCGTAATCTGTTGAATCGCTTAAGCCGCTGAAATCCGAGTTTGAATCCGAGCTAATGTCGCTATAGCTTGCTGTTCTTTCCGCCATGTTTGTTTGTGTTGGCTTCACTATGTGGCGTCACAGGAAAATGGACGGGTGTATATAACGATGGTTAAAATCAGGCACTTTTAAGCTTTTTTTAGGGATATTGCGTGATGGGTAAAATTTTGAAAAAAACTTCAAAAAATATAATAAGCCACTGGGAACTGATTTTTAATGGTTTTAACCATTCTGAAATTGTGATAATGTTCCCCTTTAAGGAAAAACACTGTTCTCATGGACATGATTGGGCCTCTGATCCCCCTATAGCGGGGGTCTGGAACCTGGAGCTTTTTCAGAAATGTATGAAAATAGAAAAGGAGGGGGATGGGGGAAATATTTTTGTTTTAATAGGGTTTCTGTAGGAGGACAACATGACACACAACTCCCTAAATTCCACTGTTTATATTGAACATGATTCTCTGTATTTGGTGAACGCCGTTTTGTCCTACTAATTTTGGCGGTCCTCGAACTCACTTTCTTCAACGATGCCAGAGAAAGACGTGTTTTATGCCACTCATTCTTTGTCTCATTTTGTCCACCAAACGTTTCATGCTGTGCGTGAATGCACAAAGGTGAGTGTGGAAGTCGCTTCCTGGCGGTCCCACTGACAGACACTTCGCAGGGTCCAAGCTTGCAGGTTTTAACAGAGTTTTAATTATCATATGTTTTTATCCAAAGTTTTCTCTCTCAGAACGTGACTTTTCAGTCACGTCCGTATCCTCTCTCCTTCTGCTCCCGGCCGCTTACTGTAAAAGACAACAGATGATTAGATTAACAAGTACCACCTGTGAAATCTAATCACCTGCCAGCTGTGTCTCGCCGTCAGCACATGCCCCGCCCCTGCCCGATGGTGCTCGTCCTCAGCACCCCGGACAGCGGCGGTGACTTTTGCTCCTACAGGCAGCGCTGACTACACCTTATCAAGTATATTTGGTCAGTGCATGACTGCAAGCTAATCGATGCTAACATGCTATTTAGGCTAGCTATATGTACGTATTGCATCATTACGCCTCACTTGTAGGTAAATTTGAGCTCATTTAATTTCCTACGTCTCATTATCTGTATGTAATATTGGCTACATTTCTGATAGTGGTTTGTGTGCCGTTAAAGACCACAGCAAACGTAACCCAGCTTGCATAGATTGTTATAAATTTATTAGAAGAAGACAGCCCGCCATTTCCTTTAACTTGGACACACCATTCTAAGCCGATAATTTAGAGGCGTTATCTCACCCCCTGAGAAGCCTGCGTTTTACTAATGTTTTACAATGTTGTAAAAAAGGGGTAGAATAAATATTACATTTCAACATTTCTGTCAAAAAAGATTTGCGTCTGCCTGTGACACATAGTCATTTTGATAGTAGGCTAATTGTTAGAATGATTATGTATAAGTTATCACACAACTCTTATGCTTAAAGGCCGTTGCTATAGTTATTATCTATTGTGGTCAAGTTGTACTGTTCTATCTGTGCAAATGCACACAACTTCCACTGCAAGTTGTCTCGCAGCATCAGTTTCTGTCTTCCAGCCCGCTACGGACTTCAAGTACCTCAACGAAGTTAAGACGACCACACGCAGACAAAGCAGAGCCAGGGCGAAATCTCGAGCTCAAGCACATTTGCATTCTGAGTAATCACGTATTGTGTTACTGGGGCTGCTTGCATAATATGTGTGACCACTCCCTTTAGAGGCAGCCTCAGTGATGTTGACTAGGGAACTCCCGAATAAATAGAGGAGCGCGTGGGACTGTCCCTCAGAGCGTGGTGGAAGACTGTAACTGAGTGTGCAGCCCCAAACGTTTCTCCTCATGAGCAAAATTGAACTCTGTCTCTGTTTGATTCCTTGCTTCTTGTCTCGTTTAATAGATAGTTCGATGTTTGAACTTGACACTAATATAGACACTTATATAATGTGTTGACTTCATTATATCACTTATAGAAGGCTTTTAATTTTTTGCGGCTCCAGACAGATTTATTTTAAATTTTTCGGTCTAATATGACTCTTTCAACATTTTGGGTTGCCGACCCTTGCCCTATAGGTAAAGGAATTGAATATTTTAATGCTAACTACACATGTTGCTAGCATGCACATACACCTAATGAAATGAGTATAGTGATCTTCCAATCATATTTCGGCATGCAAACTATCATATAGTCACAAATTAGTTTTAAAGTACCACAAATATACAGGGTCACACAAATACAGCCCTGATGCGAGAGTGTGGGGTATTTGCAAGTGGCAATACTCATCAAGATAGGCCAGTGAAGGAGCCGTTACCACGGGAACCGGAGTCAAATGGTACAAGAACAACCCAAAGCCCCTTTGGAAAAGTATATCAGTCTTTGGAAAGAAAGTGAGGACAGACATTTTGCAAGGACCAATAAGGGGAAATATGTCTCCTTTTCACTACTTGAGGCCATGAGGGAATTGTATTTCTTTGCTTTAAACAAAATAAATCTAAGGCCCTGTCTACATTAAGCCGGATAACTCCTTAAACAAATAATTATTTAGCCGAAGCCCCGTGTCAGCCACACTAAACCATCGTTTAAGTTTTTTACACGGGTATGTACGCCGTGTATTTCTTGAATCTCCGGCTCTTAGCTTTTTCTCATCGATCGTTTACAAACTGAGTTCAGAGAGGAAGTGATGGCAGAAAGACCACACCCCACACAGGAAGTGACGTCAGAAAGAACGCGCCACAGCCAGCTTCATAATAAAGCGGTTTCGTAACTCGGAGCTAACCACTGGAAATATGGAGGCGAGTCATTCAGACACGCCCGTGTTTCTCATTCTTCTACATGTACAGACGCTTGTGGAAATCACACATGAATACATTAAGAGAAGAAAACGCGCGATTTGCAGCTATTTGGGATACAACACATCTCAGATGACAAGAGAACTGTCGAATGTCCAGGTCAGCTGTGATTCTACAAACCCCGTTTCCATATGAGTTGGGAAATTGTGCTAGATGTAAATATAAACGGAATACAATGATTTGAAAATAATTTTCAACCCATATGTTGAATATGCTACAAAGACAACATATTTGATGTTCAAACTGATAAACATTTTTTTTTTTTGCAAATAATCATTAACTTTAGAATTTGATGCCAGCAACACGTGACAAAGAAGTTGGGGAAGGTGGCAATAAATACTGATAAAGTTGAGGAATGCTCATCAAACACTTATTTGGAACATCCCACAGGTGAACAGGCAAATTGGGAACAGGTGGGTGCCATGATTGGGTATAATAGTAGATTCCATGAAATGCTCAGTCATTCACAAACAAGGATGGGGCGAGGGTCACCACTTTGTCAACAAATGCGTGAGCAAATTGTTGAACAGTTTAAGAAAAACCTTTCTCAACCAGCTATTGCAAGGAATTTAGGGATTTCACCATCTACGGTCCGTAATATCATCAAAGGGTTCAGAGAATCTGGAGAAATCACTGCATGTAAGCAGCAAAGCCCGTGACCTTCAATCCCTCGGGCTGTACTGCATCAACAAGCGACATCAGTGTGTAAAGAATATCACCACATGGGCTCGGGAACACTTCAGAAACCCACTGTCAGTAACTACAGTTGGTCGCTACATCTGTAAGTGCAAGTTAAAACTCTCCTATGCAAGGCGAAAACCGTTTATCAACAACACCCAGAAACGCCGTCGGCTTTGCTGGGCCTGAGCTCATCTAAGATGGACTGATACAAAGTGGAAAAGTGTTCTGTGGTCTGACGAGTCCACATTTCAAATTGTTTTTGGAAACTGTGGACGTCGTGTCCTCCGGACCAAAGAGGAAAAGAACCATCCGGATTGTTATAGGCACAAAGTTGAAAAGCCAGCATCTGTGATGGTATGGGGGTGTATTAGTGCCCAAGACATGGGTAACTTACACATCTGTGAAGGCACCATTAATGCTGAAAGGTACATACAGGTTTTGGAGCAACATATGTTGCCATCCAAGCAACGTTACCATGGATGCCCCTGCTTATTTCAGCAAGACAAGGCCAAGCCATGTGTTACATCAACGTGGCTTCATAGTAAAAGAGTGCGAGTACTAACTGGCCTGCCTGTAGTCCAGACCTGTCTCCCATTGAAAATGTGTGGCGCATTATGAAGCCTAAAATACCACAACGGAGACCCCCGGACTGTTGAACAACTTAAGCTGTACATCAAGCAAGAATGGGAAAGAATTCCACCTGAGAAGCTTAAAAAATCAGTTCCCAAACGTTTACTGAGTGTTGTTAAAAGGAAAGGCCATGTAACACAGTGGTGAACATGCCCTTTCCCAACTACTTTGGCACGTGTTGCAGTCATGAAATTCTAAGTTAGTTATTATTTGCTAAAAAAAATAAAGTTTATGAGTTTGAACACCAAATATCTTGTCTTTGTAGTGCATTCAATTGAATATGGGTTGAAAATGATTTGCAAATCATTGTATTCCGTTTATATTTACATCTAACACAATTTCCCAACTCATATGGAAACGGGGTTTGTATGTTGTGAACTCAACGTCTAAGTTCAGAGTATATAAAGTCACCAAAAACTAATGGACAATGAAGGTGAAGGCAAAAGAGTGAGGAGTGTCCTGACCAGATATCTAGATCCCTAGATTTGATTGATGTAAAATGTTCTTTATCACATTGTTTACTTTCACCTGTCCATTAAAGATTTGATTAATTTATGATGGCTCAGGTGTGATTCACTACAATAGGGCCCCACAGCACACTGGATTCCAGTTAATTGAAATACCACAACACTGGATATTGTTCAGATAAGTTAAATTAAATTTAAGAACTTGCACACAAAGCAACACTGACGTGCGCATTTTTCGCGGATGCGTACTAGGTTGCGTTGTGCTGGCGGATGGCGGACGGAGGGGGGATGTGGTCTTAAACGACGACATTGTGTGTGTGTGTGTGTGTGGACAAGGATAAGGTTAGGTGGGATTTACCCTGGATAAACCTAGTGTAGAAAGGGCCTAAGATGGTGAATCTGAACATTAACAATGACTCGGTGAGCTTCATAAGAGATTAAACAAACACTCAGAGGGTAAAAAGTTATCTTCCCTTCAATTTGGTGACCCCGACGTGGCAAATGGCTGAGTACACATCCGGTTTCCACTTTGTTGTGGTGGAAAAGGAGGACAAGTGTGATTTTCAATCCAAATTAATTTCAATGGAAGAATGCATGTTTTCTTGAAATATTACTCTGGGGAGAGGTGTGGTCAGCGCTGCTTGCAGGAGGAAAAGTCACCGCTGCTGTCCGTGGTACGGAGGACGAGCACCATCAGGCAGGGGCGGGGCATGTGCTGACGGCGAGACACAGCTGGTAGGTGATTAGATGTCACAGGTGGTTCGTGTAAATCTAATCATCTGTTGTCTTTAACAGTAAGCGGCCGGGAGCAGAGGGAGAGAGAGGTTACGGACACGACTGAAAAGTCACGTTCTGGGAGATGAAAACTATTGATAAAACATATGATCATTAAAACTTTGTTAAAACCTGCAAGCTGGGATCCTGTGAAGTGTCTGTCAGTGGGACCGCTAGGAAGCAACTTCCACAATTACATAGAGTGCAAAGATGAACAATGTTGCAAGAGGACAAAGGAGGGTGTGTCGGAGTCATCATTAACAATAGCTGAAGCAACTTACAGCAGCAGTAAATCTCTAAGAAGCAGTTGTCGTTGGTCAAATGTCAATGACATTCCAAGGCATGGGGTTAGTATAGCAGACCTGACAAGGTATAGTAAGGGTGCAGGTGATTACTTTCCTGCTATGAAGACAGTGCAATAAATTAACCATGGAGAGATGCAGGAAGCTGTGTCCCGTGAGGAAAGGTAATAATGAGGCTGAAAAGGTGTTGAAAAAGATTAAGATTGCTTCCACGAAATGGATTCATCTTCTTAAAAAAAACAGTACAAAAATACAGTAACAAACAAAATACTCTGGCCGAGATGATGTAATCAGGAAACATCGATTGTCTGAATGACTTACCAATCATCCATCCATCCATCCATCTTCTTCCGCTTATCCGAGGTCGGGTCGCGGGAGCAGCAGCCTAAGCGCTGATTCTCCACTTCGTGCGCGAAGTCTGGGCTTCCCTTATGGCGTCACATTAGTGCCAAAAATCCGAGCGCATAAAAACTGTTATCGCGCGCTGATTCTCCACTGCGCAAAAGGGTGTCGCGCGCGCGCGGCGCCTTTCTGCGCGCGCGCGACGCCTTTCTGCGCGCTCTCTGTGTACTCCTGGCATCTCTCCTCGCGCTGTCATGCTTCTTTTTGGCACTTTGGGGGCGGGTATGCTTAGACGGCCCCTCCTTTCTGATTGGCTGTGAGCATTTTTCACATGACCAATCATATGACATCTAGCCTCAATCATTACATTGATGTCAATGGTACATGTACTAATTAAATTACCATAACTTGCTCGATTTTCGACCAATTTACAAACGGTTTGCCTTGTTACAAAACTTATTACATGTAGATATGACATAAGATGCTGTACCTGTTGAAATTACCTCTTTCGCTTTAAAAAAAAATTACTTAATTGTGCAACATAGTTGTGTAGGGTCAGTGTTAGTCAGTTCTCTGATTATTTTAAACTGTTTCAGAATACATTATTAAAAGCTATTTTTAACATTTTAAAATGTATGTTATTGCTGGTGGACCAGTTCTGGCTGAAAGATGTGATTATGGTGTTTGTTGTCTTATTATTTATTTGGGTCACATTTTGTATTACCCTGTATTGTGTTTATGTGGTATGAAATAACCTTCATCAGTGCGCGACATGTTTTTATCCACTTCTTCCTCCGTAAATCTTGATACATATTGACGATGACCCGCCCTGCTATACTTCTGATTGGCTCTGAGCATTTTTCAGCATTTTTCGCCTGACCAATCAGAAAGAAGGGGCCGTCTAAGCATACCCGCCCCCAAAGTGCCAAAAAGAAACATGACAGCGCGAGGAGAGATGCCAGGAGTACACAGAGAGCGCGCAGAAAGGCAAAAGGGTGTCGCGCGCGCGCACGAAGTGGAGAATCAGCGCGCGATAACAGTTTTTATGCGCTCGGATTTTTGGCACTAATGTGACGCCATAAAGGAAGCCCAGACTTCCCTCTCCCCAGCCACTTAGTCCAGCTCTTCCTGGGGGATCCCGAGGCCTTCCCAGGCCAGCCGGGAGACATAGTCTTCCCAACGTATCCTGAGTCTTCCCCGTGGCCTCCTACCGGTCGGACGTGCCCGGGTGGCATCCTGACCAGATGCCCGAACCACCTCATCTGGCTCCTCTCGATGTGGAGGAGCAGCGGCTTTACTTTGAGCTCCCCCCGGATGACAGAGCTTCTCACCCTCTCTCTAAGGGAGAGCCCCGCCACTCGGCGGAGGAAACTCATTTCGGGCGCTTGTACCCGTGATCTTGTCCTTTCGGTCATAACCCAAAGCTCATGACCATTGGTGAGGATGGGAACGTAGATCGACCGGTAAATTGAGAGCTTTGCCTTCCGGCTCAGCTCCTTCTTCACCACAACGGATCGATACAGCGTCCGCATTACTGAAGACGCCGCATCGATCCGCCTGTCGATCTCACGATCCACTCTTCCCTCCCTCGTGAACAAGACTCCGAGGTACTTGAACTCCTCCACTTGGGGCAGGGTCTCCTCCGCAACCCATAGATGGCACTCCACCCTTTTCCGGGCGAGAACCATGGACTCGGACTTGGAGGTGCTGATTCTCATCCCAGTCGCTTCACACTCAGCTGCGAACCGATCCAGTGAGAGCTGAATATCCTGGCCAGATGAAGCCATCAGGACCACATCATCTGCAAAAAAGCAGAGACCTAATCCTGCAGCCACCAAACCGGATCCCCTCAACGTCTTGACTGCGCCTAGAAATTCTGTCCATAAAAGTTATGAACAGAATCGGAGACAAAGGGCAGCCTTGGCGGAGTCCAACTCTCACTGGAAACGTGTCCGACTTACTGCCGGCAATGCGGACCAAGCTCTGACACTGATCGTACAGGGAGCGGACCGCCACAATGACTTACCAATCAAATTGACTTAAAATAAAATTAGGATGGGAAAGGATTGCTTTGAAGTCCCCATTGCAATTTTCGCAGGTAAGCCAACGGATTGACCTTTGGTTGGTTCAGCATTGATAAATACAGTTTTAAAAGTTTAATAATTAACGTAATTTCTGTGATGTATCCGCAGTGCACAAAAGACTCAAGTGAGAGGAGACCGACACTGTAACAGTGAAGAAAGGCGTTGTCGCCCAGTGGGTGCATGCCATTCACTTTGATCAGTTAGACCGGGTGTCGCCAACCCGCGGCTCTACAGCTGCATGCGGCTCTTTAGTGCCGCCCTAGTGGCTCCCTGGAGCTTTTTAAAAAATGTACGAAAATGGAAAAAGATGAGGGGAAAAATATATTTTTGGTTTTAATATGGTTTCTGTAGGAGGACAAACATGACACATTGAGGAGGGTAGCAGCAACCGTGCCACACAAAAAACTACAAATGGGCTGACTTGTTTTACAGCTTACATCAATCCCCCTTTCACCAAAGAGACGGAAGTCGATGCGAACGCTTGCGTGCTGCCATAAAACAAAAAGAAGAAGAAGAAGAACGTCAACGGGAAATTACTGCTATCATGGCCAAAGCTCCAAAACAACCAAAGAAACGAAAAGTTTTGTCTGAGGAGACAAAAAAGAGCTCAAAGACGAGGAATTTGAGACCGATGCTGCCTTGGCTCTGTTCCTGCTGGACTAGTAAATTACTTTCGATGCTCAAATCAAAATGATAATGCTAATGTTAACTATCGGAAATTTGCGTGGTAGCAAGAAATAGCCACCAGCGTGATAGTTTCACTACTACTTCCTTCCAGAATCCGTTGCGATACATTCTTGGGAGTAGCGTCATGTTTGTAGCGCAATCCAATATAATTTCTTGTTAGCGTCTGCTATTTAACATCAGTATAGCCATTAAAGATGTAATGTTTGTGCCAGTATTACAGAGGACATCATGTCAGTATGACGCTATATGCACAAGTCACCAAGGGAAATGTGGTCTTTTCCTGGTAAAACACCACCGCATTGGTCCACTGGCGCCGCCAAAATCAACCAAAACTGAAAGTTCTTAGACCAGTGGTTCTTAACCTTGTTGGAGGTACCGAACCCCACCAGTTTCATATGCGCATTCACCGAACCCTTCTTTAGTGAAAAATAAAATGTTTTTTTTCAAATTCAAGACAAAGTTATATGTTTTTGGCAACACTTTCGTATGGGGAACATATTCTAAGTAACAAAGACTTAATTTAGAGTTATTTGGTTAGGGTTAGAAGGTTAGGGTTATAATAAGGCCATGCCAAATAAGGCATTAATAAGTACTTAATAATGACTACTGTATTTTTCGGACTATAAGTCGCCGTTTTTTTCATAGTTTGGCCGGGCTCCAGTGCGACTTATATATGTTTTTTTCCCCTTTTTTATTATGCATTTTCGGCAGGTGCGACTTATACACCGAAAAATACGGTAGTTAAGAGCCAATATGTTACTAATTTGCATGTTAATAAGCAACTAATTCATGGTGAATATGTTCCCCATACTACAGTGTTAAAGTGTTTTTTTACTGGTGCACAAAATGAACAGTGCATGAACATCACCTTGTTCAAAGAACAAAACCAACACAGTGCATAAACTCACAACAAAATACACACCTGCAAATCAGTGTGACTTCTGCTGTTGCCGTATCCGTAATACGCTGATAGGGAGAAGTTTTTATTTACACGATGAGTCGGGTGTGTCTTGACCTCCGCCTCACCCCTGAGCCCGACTCACCGAACCCCTAGGGTTCGATCAAACCCAAGTTAAGAACCACTGTCTTAGACTTAGTCGAACTTTAGTGGGGCTTTAATGGTATTTTTTAGCTTGAAGCACAGATTGCTTGTAACTAGGACCACACTATGTTTACACGTTTACATAGGAAAGGTCTGACTTGTACCCTGATATGAAAAGAACAGACAAATCTTCTCAGAATGTGTTGTCTTTTTTGTTTGCAACAGTGCCTCAGAGTGGACTATGGCATTGACCGCAAAACCTCCATCCTCGCTTTGCAACACAACAACCACATCCTGATTCAACAACCTGCAAGTTGACGAGTCCAATCTGATCTCTCTCTCTGTGTCCACTATTTGCTGTACATATCCTACCAAGTCAGACCTACACTGTTCCAATGTCAATTTCTCTGATCATTTTTGTCTGATCTTGAATGGGATTGTGCTGAAAATCTTAATTTCCCCTTGGGGATTAATAAAGTATTTCTGATTCTGATTCTTAAACCAGTGCCTCCATGGAAATGCCCCCCTCTACCTCAAAGAACTACTCACCCCCAAATCCTCCACACGACACCTCCGCTCCGGACAGGCTAACCTCCTCCAACCTCCGAGGACAAAGCTACGAACAATGGGAGACCGGGCTTTCTGCTCCGCCGCTCCCAGTCTGTGGAACGCTCTCCCTGACCACCTGAGGGCACCACAGACTGTGGATGCTTTTAAAAAAGGCTTAAAAACCCTTCTTTTTAAAAAAGCCTTTTTTTTTTTTTTTTTTAGATATATGCATACTAGTTCTAGCTATTAGGCTGTTCTAGTTTTTTATTTTTTGTATTTTTATTATCTTTTTATTTTTATTTTTTTAATACACTGTAGCACTTTGAGGTTGTTTACTCCAGTGTTTTCCAACCACTGTGCCGCGGCACACTAGTGTGCCGTGAGATAGAGTCTGGTGTGCCGTGGGAGAATATGTAATTTCGCCTATTTGGGTTGAAAATGTTTTTTGCAAACCAGTAATAATAATCTGCAAATGTGCCGTTGTTGAGTGTCGGTGCTGTCTGGAGCTCGGCAGAGTAACCATGTTGTTACTCTTCCATATCAGTAGGTGGCAGCAGGTAGCTAATTGCTTTGTAGATGTCGGGAACATGGTTTGTTGTGATCACAATATGCAGACGACAGCGTGCAGGTAAAAAGGCGTCCGTCAAATGCTTAAACCAGAAATAAACAAAAGGCGAGTGCCGCTAAGAAAAGGCATTGAAGCTTAGGGAAGGCTATGCAAAACTAAACTAAAACTGAGCTGGTTGCAAAGTAAACAAAAGCAGAATGCTGGAACACAGCAAAGACTTACGGCGGGCGTCCACAAATTACATCCGAACATGACATGACAATCAACAATGTACAGAAGACATGAAACTTCTACAGGAAAATACCAACAAAACAGGAAAAGCCACCAAAATAAGAGCGCAAGACAAGAACTAAAACACTACACACAGGAAGACGCCAAAAAAAAACAAATAAGTCACAGCGTGATGTGACAGTACTTTGAGACAAGAGCTATAGTCATGCATGGTTGGTTATGGTTTGAATTCTTATCCAAAACTTGCGAGAACAACTTTTTATTCTCAATATCAGCTACTGAGTTTAATGTTTTTATGTTTTCTGCTGGTGGTGTGCCTCCGCATTTTTTCAATGACAAAAATGTGTCTTGGCTCAAAAAAGGTTGAAAAACACTGGTTTACTCAATGTAAAGTGCTTTTTACAAATAAAATCGATTATTATTATTATAATTGAATGCACACTACACAAACAGCTCATTGGCATTAAAGCTACAGTACTAAAAACGTTAAATTCCAGCATCAAGACTATTTCTGACAACACACTTCTAAATAGAAACTTTAAGGGAAGAACAATAAAGTATGGAAACGTCAAGAGAAGAATGCAGTGGTGGAATGTCAGGAGGAGTTTCTGTCGGGACATATAGTGATATATAAGTGGGGGAGATAGGGAAGGTACCTCCTGGGAGCACCACGCACAGCTGGGGTGAACGGTCAAACACTGCTGACATGTCGTGGCTCCTCGCGACGTGCACACGTTGGACCCTGTGAGAGGGGAAACAAGTACCGCAAAACGTTCACACAGATGTTCCATTTCATTTCCTGCACGCTGCAGAGTGGCATAACAGCGCACAGCACGTTTCCTCCGTGATTCAGCAGGCAAGATAGCACTCGTCAGACGCCAGCTGCCAAGCAAACACGCCCCGTCGAGCCATGGCTGAGTCAGGGTGGACTTTTTAGTTGGACGATGGCAGCAGAATGCAACAATTTCCATAAAATAGTGTCATCAGCTTGTGGGTGTGGCCTAAAAAGTTAAACCTGGGTGTGAGGAGACTAGGGTTGTCTCAATACCAATATGTTGGTACCCGTACCAAAATGTATTTAGCTACTTTTCGATACTTTTCTAAATAAAGGGGACCACAAAAAATGGCATTTTTGGTTTTATTTTAATAAAAATCTTAGGGTACATTAAACATATGTTTATTATTATTGCAATCGAAAAACAAGTTTGTCCTTAAATAAAATAGTGGACATACTAGACAACTTGTCTTCTAGTAGTAAGTAAGCAAACAAATGCTCCTAATTTGTCTTCTGACATATGCAGTAACATATTGTGTCATTCCCATCCAATTATTTTGTCAAAATTATGAAGGACAAGCTGTACAAATTGATTATTACAAACCCCGTTTCCATATGAGTTGGGAAATTGTGTTAGATGTAAATATAAACGGAATACAATGATTTGCAAATCATTATCAACCCATATTCAGTTGAATATGCTACAAAGACAACATATTTGATGTTCAAACTGATAAACTTTTTTTTTTTTGCAAATAATCATTAACTTTAGAATTTGATGCCAGCAACACGTGACAAAGAAGTTGGGAAAGGTGGCAATAAATACTGATAAAGTTGAGGAATGCTCATCAAACACTTATTTGGAACATCCCACAGGTGAACAGGCAAATTGGGAACAGGTGGGTGCCATGATTGTGCATAAAAGTAGATTCCATGAAATGCTCAGTCATTCACAAACAAGGATGGGGCGAGAGTCACCACTTTGTCAACAAATGCATGAGCAAATTGTTGAACAGTTTAAGAAAAACCTTTCTCAACCAGCTATTGCAAGGAATTTAGGGATTTCACCATCTACGGAGTTCAGAGAATCTGGAGAAATCACTGCACGTAAGCAGCTAAGCCCGTGACCTTTGAACCCTCAGGCTGTACTGCATCAACAAGTGACATCAGTGTGTAAAGGATATTACCACATGGGCTCTGGAACACTTCAGAAACCCACTGTCAGTAACTACAGTTGGTCGCTACATCTGTAAGTTCAAGTTAAAACTCTCCTATGCGAGGCGAAAACCGTTTATCAACAACACCCAGAAACGCCGTCGGTTTCGCTGGACCTGAGCTCATCTAAGATGGACTGATACAAAGTGGAAAAGTGTTCTGTGGTCTGACGAGTCCACATTTCAAATTGTTTTTGGAAACTGTGGACGTCGTGTCCTCCGGACCAAAGAGGAAAAGAACCATCCGGATTGTTGTAGGCGCAAAGTTGAAAAGCCAGCATCTGTGATGGTATGGGGGTGCATTAGTGCCCAGGACATGGGTAACTTAACGTAACGTTACCATGGACGCCCCTGCTTATTTCAGCAAGACAATGCCAAGCCACGTGTTACATCAACGTGACTTCATAGTAAAAGAGTACGGGTACTAGACTGGTCTGCCTGTAGTCCAGACCTGTCTCCCATTGAAAAAGTGTGGCGCATTATGAAGCCTAAAATACCACAGCGGAGACCCCCGGACTGTTGAACAACTTAAGCTGTACATCAAGCAAGAATGGGAAAGAATTCCACCTGAGAAGCTTAAAAAATGTGTCTCCTCAGTTCCCAGACGTTTACTGAGTGTTGCTAAAAGGAAAGGCCATGTAACACAGTGGTGAACATGCCCTTTCCCAACTACTTTGTCACGTGTTGCAGCCATGAAATTCTAAGTTAATTATTATTTGCAAAAAAAAATAAAGTTTATGAGTTTGAACATCAAAAATCTTGTCTTTGTAGTGCATTCAATTGAATATGGGTTGAAAAGGATTTGCAAATCATTGTATTCCGTTTATATTTACATCTAACACAATTTCCCAACTCATATGGAAATGAGGTTTGTAATCTACTTGTTCATTTACTGTTAATATCTGGTTATTTTACGTTTCAACATGTTCTGTCTACACTTCTGTTAAAATTTAATAATCACTTATTCTTCTTTTGTTTGGATACTTTACATTAGTTTTGGATGATACCACAAATTTAGGTATCGATCCGATACCAAGTAGTTACAGGATCATACATTGGTCATAATTTAAGTTCCCCTGTGTCCAGGGACATATTTCCTGAGTTTATGAATATAGTATTAATTTAAAAAAAAAAAAAAAAAAAAAAGATTTTGTGACGATAAAAAATATAGATGTAATCATAGTAGTATCGACGAGATACGCTCTTGTACTTGGTATCATTACAGTGGATGTCAGGTGTAGATCCACCCATGGCATTTGTTTACATTGTGACGCCGGTGACCTATTGTATCCTCCTACGGTGTGTAGTGATGCATGTTTAGCTATTCCTCGTCCTGCAGGGATGATACTTGTAAGAAACATACATTACTTGTCGCCATGGAGGCGAGGATTAGTGATTCAGACGTAGCTGAAACACTGCCAACTGCGGATGGACATTAGCTGCTAACTAGCTAGCCATGTTTTAAAGCACCTCTTCCTGAGGGCGTTTCAGTGTTATAGCTTCACCTTTATCGTTAGTTTTTAGACCAAAATGCATCCATTCTCCCTTTTCTGTATACACACTGTGTCTGCTTGTAAGTACTCCGTGATTGTGCGCTGCCGAACATGCTCCTCTGCTCGTAAAAACCAGCAATGTCGCGACGACGCGCCGTCATGCCCGTTAAAAAAAATAATATGGCGAACCGGTACTTTTCAAACAGACTACAGTACCTGTGGAGCGGGGCGTGGTCTGCGGGCCTGGGTGTGTAAGGACCGGCCTCGAAGCACAGCTGGCAGGTGATTGGATTACCCAGCTGGGGAAGATCATCCAATCACCTGTCACGCTTATTAGAAGCAGCCGGGCTGAGACACCGTGGTTGGGAGTGGGAGTTCTGAGCAAACGCGCGCTGGACATGAACATACTGAAAAGTTGTGGAGCAGAGTGCTGTCCTGGCGTGTGCATACAAAATAAAAGATTGTTCAACCCAGACTCCCGGGCTTCCGAGAAGTGGTATCACGGTCAGGAGAACCCAAAAGAGGGAAACCCTCACAGTACCATTTTTGATTCATTAGTACTGTGATACTATACAAGTACTGGTATACCGTACAACCCTAGAAGAGACTAGTAAAAAGATGCATTCATGGTATATCATATTACTTTAACGCAGGCTATCCCCATACATCAATCCATATGTGGAGTAAAATGACAGACTGCATAGTGTAAAAAACATGTTTTGCACATTAGTAGTCATTTATTTATTATTACACATTCTTCATTCTTCTCTTTCCCTTATAGAACATGGTGCATGTCTAAATGGGAAGTAAACAAATGATCAGTAAAGGACATAGAGAAGGTAGGTGTAGGAGTAAATAAGTTTTGCTTCTTCCTATTTGATAAAACATGTGATGTACAGTCAAACATTGCAACTACTCTATAACGTGGATTTTTGTCAAATATTTTTAAAGCATCCATCCATCCATCCATTTTCTACCGCTTGTCCTGTTCGGGGTCGCGGGGGTGCTGGAGCCTATATATTCTTCTATTTAGTTTATCCGAAATTAAGCATGTTCAAGCATTAAAATGACTAAATGAACTAAAAATAATGATTCTACAGTATTATTGGCCACTATAAAGAAGAACAAAGTCAAATCTGCACCAACGGTATTTATCGCTGTTAATTGGTTCTGGGAAATTAATTTTCGCAAAGTAGGAATCATTTATAATAAATCAAATATTTTCATAGCTAGAGCATAAAAAAAATGTTTTCAACCTTTTAAGTATGTATTTTTTACATTACGACAGCCCTTTAAACATGAAGTAACGCCCTTCAGTCACCTTTAGACTCTTTTACTCCAGTCATTCTCAAATAGTGGGGCGGGGGCGGGGGGCCGCGTGTGACCCCGGGGAACATGCTTTATCAGTTACATGCAGTATCATGCTTCAAATCCCAAGCTGTGTATACAAAATATGCTCATTGTAGCCATTAATCTTATACACATATATGTATACTGTATGTATATATATATGTATATATATATATATATATATATATATATATATATATATATATATATATGTGTGTGTGTGTATAAGACATGTATAAAACATGCTCATTGTAACCATTAATCTTATGCACACACACGCACACACACCCATATATATGTATATATATATACACATATATATATATATATATATATATATACATATATACATACATATACATATACATATATATATACATATATATATACATATATATATATATATATATAATCAGCACAAATTGTTTTATTCATTTTTGTTTTGTGGGTCAAAGTGTTTTATATATTGTGCTCCTGAGTTAATGTTGCTGATCAATTTTAATTACATTAAAAAAAAAATATATTTTTTTCAGTATCAGTAAATATTTATAGTTTAAATAAGGAGATTCAATTGATTCACTGCACATCCTTTCTGTACTAAAACACAATTTAATAACGTTATTCTTTGTTGTAAGTCTATATTTATTTCACTTTTTTTGTTGTCTTTAGTGTTATTAAGGACACAGTGTTATGCAGAGGTGTACTTACAACAATTATTTATTGTCGCTGCGGGGGGCAGGGCGAGAAATTATTTTTTATTTTTCGGGACTGCTTCAATCCGATAAAAAAGCCGAGCCAATCAGTGGCCACGATACTAAAATGCGCGCTCTGATCTCATCCAGTGGTTACTACTACTATAGTGTTGATATGTTTAGTTCATTTAGCCTTTTTTTTCCCCCTTAAAATATTTAATTCGGGTCAAAAATACATATAATATGTTTTAAAAAATGTTCCTGAACAATATGCGCAATATGGCGAGGTACGACTTTATATTGTTTTCTTTGAAGGATGGTAGTT